>NC_051223.1:13569709-13869709 GCF_015220715.1 Pygocentrus nattereri
ATAAAAACGCTGCAGCTCATGCCGATTCAAGTGTTCCTTCACGTAGAACCAGAAAGTCAACTCTGCAACACACCACAGTGGAACACTGTTAAACTTCTTTGTTCACCATTCGTTTCCTCATTATGCCAGTCTGCCACAAGTGTTGGAGTTATATTTAAAATATGCCTTTGGAGCTTTCCACAAATGTTAGCAGTGATTTTTTGATAGGCCCTAGTCTATGAGGTCAGAAAAAATGACTTATGAACATTTCAGACAAATTGGTAGTAATTTTCTATTCCTCACAGTGCCAGTTACATGAACTCCCCAGGGGAGGTAATTTGGGGTATTATTTGATTTAATGTCTTATGACAAAACAAAAGCCTGATATGGGTATTTTTAAACAGGAAATTTGCAAAAAGATCTAGCGAGATGTTTTCAGTTTCAGGGGCAACTAAATGAAAATGGGGGGTCCAATTTCGTCCACCAGTAAAAAGGACCCTGAGAGACTCTACTTTGTGGCAATCCCAAGAGATTTTAAGCATCTCTTCAAAACACAGCTGAAGAGCAACCTTAGATTAGACAATAATTGGCAGGACACATCAAAAAATGAGAGGAAAATGTCATTATCTCTGCATTTTATGCTACTGTATTTCAAATGAGGTTCTATAGCACACAGTTCAATACAATCTATTCTTGATACTCACAACATCATACTAACAACTGACCAGCATATCAAAATTTATATTTAAAAATTTCAGAGAACAAAACACTGGAAAAGTTGGAAACCAGTCAAGGCAGCCATTAATAACAAAAAATGCCAACTCAAAGTAAAGCAAAGTCTCCAATACCATTTCTAAAGCACTTTTTATGAACACACCAGTTTCACTAACCAACTGTGTGACAGCCAAATGAGGATGTCAATAAAATTTTCCCAACAGCAAAACTAATAATCACTGAACTATTGTGCATTGATAAGTAGTATCATTCTTAGTCCTGCTGTTGCTGTTTAAAACCTCAAAACCACAGCAGGTGCTGGGAGTAAACCTCAGAGACAGGCTGTTTCTCTTTTCTGACCTTTTTCACAGCGCTTGTTGCATAACCATCTGGTTTCAAAAACAGTCTCAGCACCTGCTTTCCCTGTTTGGGCCCTGTGAAGCATCTGTTTCCTCTATGGACAGCCCACAGCACTATAGCTACTCTGTTACCAAGGACACCTTCAAGGTACTGCCCCACAGGAGTGAAAAGTAAGACAAAATGATTATGCTAGCAGTTCATTAACACAACTTTCACAGAGGTTTTTCAAGTCACTTGTTTCTGAGAAGTGTTTAAAAAGGCTACTTCTCTAGGGAACACCCTCACACAACATAATCAGAGAATATGCAAAGCTTAATACGATGTTCCAACCAAAGAAAAAAAAAAAACAAACTCACACTATTTTCCCTTCACTTTAAATGTAGTTGATCTGCCAAGACAGGTTTGGTGTCTGAAGTTTGTTAGTTTTGCACTGGTGCTCAAAAGCTAATGCAGCCAACAGGTAATGGACGTTTATAGCAAATTGTAAGCATTTACATTTAATCATTGTACACTTGTAATATCAAACAGACTTGCTTGGTTTCTGGCAGTGTATGAAATACTAATATACACTCACCAGCCACTTAATTAGGTACTCTTACTTGCTAGTAAAAAGTTATAGTAAAAAGTTTGACCCCCTTAGTAGTTATAGTAAAAAGTTGGACCCCTTTTTACTTTCAGAACTGCCTTAATTCTTCGTGGCATACATTCAACAAGGTGTTGGAAACATTCCTCAGAGGTTTTGCTTGGTTATTTGAGTTACTGTTGCCTTTCTATCATCTCGAACCAGTCTGCCCATTCTCCTATGACCTCTCATCAACAAGGCATTTTCATCCACACAACTGCTGCTCATGGGATATTTTCTCTTTTTCTGACCATTCTCTGTAAACCCTAGACATGGTTGTGTGTGAAAATCCCTGTAGATCGGCAGTTTCTGAAATACTCAGACCAGCCCGTCTGGCACCAACAACCATGCCACGTTCAAAGTCACTTAAATGACCACCTCTACATGCCTAAATGCATTGAGTTGCGGCCATGTGATTGGCTGATTAGCTATTTGTTTTAACAAGAAACTGAACAGATGTACCTAATATAGTGGCCGGTGAGTGTATATATAAAATGAATAAACGGCCAGAAAAAATTCTAGATGGTCGTTGCTACTGTTTTTTACTTATGTGACATACTTCTACCCGAGTGGACAAAAGTATGTTATACAGTATCAGAAACTTAACAAGACTTAACAACTTGATATTACATGATACAGGTGTGTAATCATTTAGTCATGTACAACTGTTGGCTATAAACTTTCATTACTTGGCTCATACACTACATGGACAAAAGTATTGGGACACCTACACAAGCTTTTATGACATCCCATTCGCATCCATAGACATTAATAGGGAGTTGGTCACCCCTTTGCACCCATAACAGCTTCCACTCTTTTGGGAAAGCCTTCTACAAGATTTTGAACTGTGTCTGGGGAAATTTTTACACATTCATCCAGAATAGCATTTGTGAGGTCAGACACTGATGTTGGACGGAAGGGCCTGGCTCGCAATAGCTGTTCCATAAGTTGTTTGATGGGGTTGAGGTCAGGGCTCTGTGTAGAGTCAGGTCAAGGTTCATCAAACTCACCCATCCATGCTCCTTGCTTTGTGCAGAGTTGGAAACCTTGTTCAAAATGTCTTGACAAGCAATAAGATTTCACTTCACTGGAGCTAAGACGCCTAGGCCTACGACTGAAAAACAACCCCGTAGCATTATCCTTACCCCACTAAACTTTACACTTGGCACAGTGCAGTCAGGCAGGTAACATTCTCCCAGCATTCGCCAAACCCAGACTCATCCATCAAACTGCCAGATAAAGAAGTGTGATTTGTCATGCCACAGAATGCATTTTTGTTGCTGTGGCAATGGGACTGAATGAAACACCTGAATTTAATGATTAAGAGGTGCATCCCAATGCTTTGTCCATACAGTGTAGCTCCAGTGCAAAATTACAGAGGCAAACATCAAACACCAAATATTTATTGGCTGACTGACTATTCTTAAGGCAAAGGGAAACTGTAAATCTAATTATTTTACCTGCTTCTGTCTTACTGATGAAGCCTGCTGCCTGCTTTATGGCCGCTGCAGTGAGGGCCAGACCCCGGTTCTTCTTCAGGCCATGCTGAAGCACTGCTTCAAACTGAGCACATAGGCATATAACTCTGCAGATATATATACACACACACACACACATGAGAGCCAGTGAATAGTCACAGAAGCAGATTTTTTACATTAACACTACAAAAACCAATGCCAAAAGGCAATGAAGGAAAAAAGTAGTAAGTAATAAGAATCCTATCAAATGTGCTATAACTTATAGAATATTATTTTCACCTGAATCCCTTACAATCCCATGTTTATCCTAGGGCTTATTATTCAATAATTGCATGGAGAAAAATGCAAACTGAGTTATTGTTAAGTTACAGTGCCCTGCGAAAGTATTCAGCCGCCTTGGCTTTTTTCGTGTTTTGCTACCTCACAAGCTGGAATTAAAATGGATTGTTTGATAGTTTGCATCATTTAATTTACAGAACATGCCAACAACTTTAAACATTTGATTTTTTTTTTAATTGCGAAGCAAACAACAAATAGGCCAAAATAACAGAAAACTTCAGTGCGCATAATTATTCACCCCCCTAAAGTCAGTACTTTGTAGAGCCATCTTTTGCGGCAATTATAGCTGCAAGTCACTTTGGATAAGTCTTTATGAGCTTGCGACATCTTGCCACTGGGATTTTTGTCCATTCCACAAGGAAAAATTGCTCCAGCTCCTTCAAGTTAGATGGTTTCCACTACTGAACAACAATCTTTAAGTCTGAACACAGATTCTCAATTGGATTAAGGTCTGGGCTTTGACTAGGCCACTCAAATACATTTACACATTTCCCCTTAAACCACTTGAGTGTTGCTTTAGCAGTATGCTTTGGGTCATTGTCTTGTTGGAAGGTGAACCTTCATCCCAGTCTCAAATCACTGACAGACAAACAGTTTTTGCTCAAGAATATCCCTGTATTTAGCACCATCTTACCCTCGACTCGGACCAGTTTCCCAGTCCCTGCTGCTGAAAAACACCACCAGGTTTCACTGTGGGGATGGTGATCTTGGGGTGATGAGATGTGTTGGTTTTGTACCAGACATAGTGTTTTCCTTGGAGTCCAAAATTATCCATTTTGGTCTCATCTGACCACAGTACCTTCCTCTATACATTTGGGGAGTCTCCCACATGCCTTTTGGCAAACTCAAAACCAGCCTTCCTATGTTTGTCAGGAAGTAAAGACTTTTTTCTGGCCACTCTTCCATAAAGCCCAGCTCTATGGAGTGCATGGCTTATTGTGGTCATATGGACAGATACTCCAGTCTCTGCTTGGGAACTCTGCAACTCCTTCAGGGTTACCTTTGGTCTCTGTGCTGCCTCTCTGATTAATACCCTCCTTGCCCAGTCTGAGAGTTTTGGTGGGTGGCCCTCTCTTGGTAGGTTTGTTGTGGTATGTCCTTGCTGTGTTGAGGTATGTTCTTTCCATTTGATGATAAAGGATTTGATGGTGCTCCAGGGGATCATCAGAGATTTGGGTATTTTTTTATAGCCCATACCTGATTTGTACTTCTGAACAACTTTGTCCCTGACTTGTTCGGAGATCTCCTTGGTCTTCATGGTGTTGTTTGGTTAGTGGTGCCTCATGCTTAATGGTGGCGCATCCTCTGGGGCCTTTCAGAAAAGGTTTGCATATACTGACAGATCATGTGACACTTAGATTGTACACAGGTGGACTTCATTTCACTAAGCATGTGACTTATGAAGGTAATTGGTCACACCAGAACTTTTTAGGGGCTTCATAGCAAAGTGGGTGTTTACATATGCACATGCCAATTTTCAGTTTTTTATTTCCAAAGAGATACAGGTTGTAATGTAACAAAAGCCAAGGAGGGTGAATACTTTCACAAGGCACTGTATGGTAGTGAGAAATGGATGCCTGGATCCGTCCTAACCACTTAAGGGATTAAATGAAATTATTCACTAAAAAAAAAAAAAAAAAAGAAAATCTGATGCAAAAACTCTTCTCCTTAAAGAATATTTGGATGCAATGAAACAAACAAAATATAAAATTCATGCCTGACCTGCTATCAGAGTCGGATGCAATCTCCTTCCTTCCACCAAAGCGGATTTGGCACTGGGAACACATTCAAAAATATAAAGAATCTGGACAAGGTAATCTAAGCATAACTACACAAATTGACTACTGTTTTTGACAACAGAGACAACAGCGCTGAAACTCTCTTTTCACAGAGACACATCTTGGCTTGAACCATGACAACATTTTCAATAATTAATTCAAGTTATTATACCTGTTTAACTGCATCTAGCAGTCTTTCTAGAAGGTGTTGTCTTTTCAGGTCATTTTGCTGTGTGCCTGAAAGGGACAAAGATATGGTATATAACTATACAATCATCCTTTCTCATAAAAACATAAAACTGCATATTCCACAATTCTCAATCATTTATAAGATTTATCAAATTGTTAAGGGTAATTTAATACATTTTGTGTCTGTTTCATCTATACCATCATAGCATAAAAACAAAATGCCTCAAAAATAGGACATGATTGAGGATGGCATAAGTTCAGTTTGCTTTGTGTAGCCACATTGCCAATAAGTGAACTGAAATATGTAACTTTCATATTAGTAAATTACAAGCTTTAAACTTTTGAGTCAATCATATGATCTTTTTTGGTTAAGGCCCTAAGTCTTAATCCACAGACACAGAAACTCAGGCTGCTTAACCATGACTCCACTCCGAAGCCCGGGTCTCAGCATCATCAGGCCTCACCACAAATCTCAGGTCCATCAGAAGTTCAAACTTTAGCTGAAGCTCTGACCCCTCAGCTGTGGATCTTCAGGTCCCAGACCCAGGGTCATTTTAGTCTTAATCTTTTTTAATTAACCCAGTGCTTTCAAAATCTAGTTTTGCACCTAATTGAGATAATTGACGCTGCTGGCACGCATACATTTAAAGGGCCTATATCAAGAAAAACTGAATTTTCCTCATGTTCTCACACCTTACTAGGTGGTGGCCATGCATTAGGATCTCATTCCCATGCCTTACTAAGTGGTGGCCACACATTATTTTTATTTATACAGTATGTCACCAGCGGGGCTCCACAGAAAACACAAAACAAATATTACGTCAGTTATCATCAGTGATAAAAGTACAGTAATAATTCCATGAATAAAAATAAAGACAAAGAGAGGTTGCAAAAATGGCCAGGCAAAAATTCAATATGACTGTTTTTGGTACTAAAAAACACAATTTTAATAAGTGGACCTAAGGGGGGAAAGAAAAAATTCATGAAAAATATGGGCCCTTTAACAAAATTTTCCATTTGCTCTCACATCTTTAACTCCGAAGGCGTTACAGGACTGCAAGTATCCCACACAAGAATTACCTTTATTTGACTTAACTAAATTGTAGTGAAATTGCAGAGGTTTAGGCTTAAACTGGGTCTCAAAAACTAGCCTATATTAAGTCCCTATAAGAAAGTTTCCCAATAATCTCAGTTGAAATCAAAACAATTCACAGTTGAAAAGTATTAACTTTTTTTACACTGACATGTCACTAGCAAAACACACTCAAACAATTAAAAATTCGGTCGTAAATTAGTCAAGAGGGGAATCAGGCGCGTTCAAACACAAAGAGAAAGTAGGCGCTTCTCTCTGAGCTATTGTTTAACGTAATCATTACAATGATTTTCTCTGTAATTTCCCTTCTACTAATTTGTAGCATAAACACTTGCGCCAAACCCCTCATCATGCTTCATTTTTAGAGTCATCTGTGGACAAAACCAAAACTACTAACGTTAACTAATACTGAGATGGTACGGATGTGGTGACAGTACTAATTTACTTAGGACAGAAAATGGGGCCTTTCTCTTTTCACAGAAACAAGCTGCCTCGTTCTTACTCACTTCCAACTCACCGCTCATTCTGTGAAGCCAAAAAGGATGAACTTGTTCCCTTTACCATGCGGCATGAATACGGTTTTCCTGCTTCAGGTCCGACAATTATTTCAGTCGATGTCCAACGGGTATTCCATATAGGATCACTTACATTTTAAGCAGTATAAATTATTGTTAATCTGTATTTTGCTGCAGCACCAGCAATGAGACCGCGCAGAAGGAGCTGGCTAACAGGCTAAGCTAGTTTGCTAGCTAACAACAGAGACCTGCTTAGACAGATTTTTAAAAAATATTTATATTAGTCACGTTTAGTGACGCTATGTGCAGCAAAGTAATCTTGTCATCTTGTGTTAATGTTGTCTACCATTAGTTTATTTTCCAACCAAATACAGGCGGTTTTTTGGCAGCGAGAGAAAGCTAACCTAGCTATCTTTCGTATTGCAAAGCGTCTCGTTTTGTTTTTGTCACATGATGTAGTACTTTTGTCATATGACACATACAGTGCCGTCATTTTTGATGTTACAACTATTTTTGAATGTTAAAAATAATGATTTTATAGCGTTCATATACTGAGCAATGTGTCTGTTCTCTGTTTAAGCGTTGAGTTGAATAAAAAAGTAATACATGTTGCGATTCTGTTACAGAGGAGTTATCTACCGAAAAGTTCACTTCCATCAAATCTTGCACCGTCACATAGCGTTTTGAAACTGTGTTAAGTTAAAGTTAAGCTAAGTTATTTGCTAAGTTTTTATATTGACCGTTTAATAAACATTAAAATTAATTTGTGAAAAATTATGGTTTCGTCTAAATCCACATTAATTTGGACGCTAAATTATCTTCACTTCATTATCTCAATTATCTCCAAAAATCTAAGTTACATTATTTTCCTAAAAATATACTAAATTATCCTAGTTTCAGTCGATTGGCAAAGACACACTTGCCATCCGAAATTTGCTTCTGTTATATCAGCTTCGTAGCTACATTAACAGCTAAGGAATCAACACCGAACATGGTTTGGAATTACTTGAACCTGAGCAACAGAAAATGCAACCAACTTCTTAATAAAGGCAAAGTGTGGTCACACTAAATGCTAAAACATATATTTTGATACTGAGTCTTCTATGTAATTGTTTGTTAAATATACATTTTTGCTTTTTACCTGACTAAGCAAAATGTGTACTTAAAGTCCCACAATAATAGTACACATAAAATACATTTTATTCATGAGTTAATTATGTACACATTTAAATCACATCCGTTAAGTGCATGACTTTTTTCATTTTTGCCCTGCAGAATTTAGTTCCACCTTTGACTTGTACCTGAGCAAGGCATTCAAAGTATTCAGAAACATTTGAACAATGAAGTGAGGTGTTGCAACATATCAGGGTTAGATCTGAGCCATGCAGAAGCTCATGTGCTGAGTAAAATAGATATACCCAGAGGTGGGTAGAGCAGCCTAAACCCATACAAACCGTAAAGGTATAGTAATTGCTGTGAACTAATGACTCAACTAAAAGTAGCTTTTTAGTGGACATTAACAAAAAAAGTAGTACTAGATCAAAACACTACTGAATTATTAAGTAACATAGTACTGCAGTTGAATTTCTTAGTACATCCCGAATCTATCAGAAACTGAATTTTAAATTTCATTTATTGATGTACTTACAAAGCTGTACTTGCTTATTATAGTTTCACAAAAATAAAACAATAAACTTCAAAAGCCAGAGGAGTGACCAATCACAAAACATGCCATTAATTTTAGCCATTAATTATCATTATTTGTGTTCACTGATACATGCACACACACACATACACACACACACACACACACACACACACACATATATATATATATATATATATATATATATATATATATATATATATATATATATATATATATATATGTGTGTGTGTGTGTGTGTGTGCATGTATATATATAAATATATGTGTGTGTGTGTGTGTGTGTGTGTGTGTGTGTGTGTGTGTGCGCGCTGGTATCAGTGAACACAAATAATCATAATTAATGGCTAAATGTTATCAAATTGCAACTAAACAGTAGATTAATTTTCTTCACAAACATACTTACATACTTCAATTGAAGTAAAATTATCATCATTTGAAAATGTAAATCCATCAAAATTAGACATGTGTACATGTTACATGTTACATTGAACATGTTGCTACCCACCTGACCAGCACCACTGTATCACACTGAGCAGTTGATTTAAAAGTAGGCATGCTTCTTCATTTACATACTAAAACTAATCAATTCTATTGCTTAATCAGAGTTGCAATCCTCTTGAGCTGTCAATTTTTTCAAGAAAAACAGTATATTGTCAGTCTGTCCTGTGTTAAGGAGGTAGCCTACTGCTCACACAGTGCCAGTTCTCCAGATGCCTGATGTTACTCCCTGTGTGTAATGCGTACTACAATTATACATTTGCACGGTCTTTGTGGTGACCAGGACAGTGGTACCCTCCTCAGTGGAGGGCAGAGGGAGGTTGGAGTTGTAGTGAGCTGGGTTTATTCCCTTTTCTATATCTGCTGCTCCATTAGCAGCTGCAAATCCGTCTGCATCCTCAGACTGCTCAGTTACATCAGATCCTCTCTCACTTTCAGATGAATCTTGTTTTTGAGCTGTTAATATCAGACAATAACAAATATTAAATCAAATTTTTATTACCATGAAATTAGATTAGTTAAAAAAGACTTTTAATACACAGATTAATTTTTGGAAAAAGTAGTGGGATAAACGTGTATTACGTACATCATAAAAGACATTATAACACATTAAACATGAAGTACAGTATGTAATTATAGTGTGTAATGTGTATATAGATACAGAAAGTACGTATTATAATTGATTATAATGTAAAGTATCTATCTATATATATATATATATATATATATATATATATATATATATAGATAATACACCTTGTAACAATAATATATACAGGTAGATAGATGTGGAGATGGATGTGGAGATTATAATTATATAATATATACATTATAACAGACATTATAACAGATTACAAAGTATTAAATACAAAAAAATGTTCTCATTCACAAGCATGGAATTATTTTGAAAAACAATAATTTATGATGATAACTCTGCAGTGGAGCTTGTATGAGGCACTATATACCTTTTGCAAGGGGGACGTGTTTACAGGCCTTCCTTCGAATGACCTGCAGAATTAAAGTCAGAGCGGTGCAAGCTCCAAGAAATACAAACAGCACTATTAGGATTGTGCGCACGTTTTGGTTCTCTCTAGCTTCATTGCCTGATGCTGTAAAACACAAAAAGGATTGAAGACTTTCATCACCAGAACATTTCGGCATTTCAATCCTATTAATTATTGAGATGATGTAGTAATGCAGTGATTAGTTACAACTGACTGAATCTGCGCTGAAAAGTTTTTTTGGTTGTTTTTTTTATAAACCAATTTAACTCTTTGATAGGCCTAATTTTAATTCAGTGACGCATCCACTTATCTGTTACAGCATGGTCAATTGGGAAACAACAAAAGCATTTAATAATGAAAGAAAAATACTTACTCGAGGTAGGCCTACAATATGTGGTGCAAATGGTTGGGGGAGAGTTGCATCTAATGGAGCAGTGCCGACAATCCTCCAGAAGTCCATCATAGTAATAATTCTTGGCACATTTACTCTCAGCAACAGTAGTAATGTAAAGTAAAAGCCATACGTACAGAATCATCTTTTACTGAGAGCTCTGAATGTACCCTATTAAAGAGCAAGCAGCATTTATACTTCCAGTATGTAAATAACCACTGAGGGGAAGGGGAAGTCCCTTTACAGTTGAACAAGCTCACCCAAAAGTTCTGGTTTTATTAACCTTGAGAAAGGTTTAAGTACAGTCTTATGATCATGCTCCTCTTTTCTCCTTTTCCTAAGTACAGTCTCATGATGACTGAAGATTCAGGATTCAAAATGCAAGGCATACTGAACTTATTATATGTCACATTATGTAGACCTATGAAGTCATAGCAGAGGTCTCTGTCACTTCTGCTTTGTCTCACTTTTTATGATAAAAAGTGTGCAAAGATTATTAAAAAAAATTCTACTTGACACTGGGATTAAAAGAGATAAACATACAAAAACATCCACTACATCTTTAAAACTATCCAGACAATTCTTCTTCTTAGTAGATTTTAATTACTTTGGACACCTGCACACACACAATGCATAATCTCCACAGAAAAGCACTTCCACTAGAAAGGGTTGCTCTGAAGCAGCTGCACATGAGCCTAAGGTCACCGTGCCCAGTGAATACCTTTGGGATGAGTCGGAGTGGTGTTTGTGTTCAAGAACTAATCATCCATCATCAGTACCTTACCTAACTATTTGATTGCGGCTGAATCCAATCAAATCTTCACAGCAATCTTCCAACATCTAGTGTAAAGCCTTTCCAGAAGAGGCTGTGACTGTAGTCAAGGAGGGACAAACTCCCTATTAATATTACTATTAGACTTTAGAATCATAGTAAATTGTCAATTTTGATGTTTGTATATAATGTTATATAAAATATCTACTATGTGTTTCTGGAACAATTTAATTTTCAGCCATATCCCAAAAGCATCATTAAATCATACTTATTTTATCGCACTTATCCTGGTAATTGTATATTTGAGGCCATGTCAGTGGATCTCCAGACCAGTTTCATGTTTTGCCTAATGGTCAAGTCTTTCTTGAACTGAATCATGTTAGAACAGGAAAACCTAAAACTACAATAAAACATCACATCACATCCAAACAACACTAAGATCTAAACTAATACAGATCCTTTCAGAAAGTAGCCTCCCTTTGTTTTAATGCATTTTGGACATTCTCAACATTCGCTCCAGCAGCTTTCTGAGGAGCTACCTGAGATGTTTTTCCCATACAACTTAAGAAGCTCCACTGCTTATGAGTTGGGGGCAGTTGGGAAAAAATTTATTCATTTTTTAAATTTAAGAGTAAAATTTTTATTTTGGAAATGATTCTATATATAGTCCCACAATATTATCATTTATCATCTTAGATACGATGGTGTTTATGTCACAATATCTTTAAGGTGAGAAAAAATGCATATTGAGTTAGATGAATTGAAGATGTATCAACTGAAGAAATCAGAGCTTTCCCAGCAAGACATTAAATAAATATTTCAGTATTTCACTGGTAATCAAGTACAGTTCATTTAATCATATTGGAAATATATTCAACAGTCATTGCATTACCCAGAACATTTACATAGTATCATAAAAAAGTAAATCAACTGTGAAGAAATGAGAAATGACTCCACAATATATTTACTATATGTTTTCAGTCATGTGCATTCTTGACAGTGTGTAGATTCAGTTGTAGGTTCAGTTCAATCAATGATCTTCACACCACTGTGGAAAAACAGCAGAGTATTACAATCGGTACAGCCCAATGTAGTGCAAAGTCTGCAAAGAATGTTGTAAAAGATAAGTGTTGTTTGATCCTCTCAGCCATCCAACTGCAACCACAGTGTGCAGTGAGGGTAATAATTAACAGGGTGCAAATGTGGCATGATCAGTTAAATAAATGTGACAGACTTAAAAATGAAGAAGCCAAAGGGCTTCTTTTCAGCAATATTAAAATAATAATTTTTTGCCTCCTGAGATATACACGTGTAAACATTCTAGTTTTAAAAATCATGACACATAACAGTTCTACACCATTTAAAGTTTTTTTTTGTAGAATCATATATCCAAACAAGTCCAAAACAATTCAGAAACCTTTTTGTGTGTGTGTGATGGTATTATTGTTATTTTCAGTTAATATTTTTTTTAGTTCTTCTCTTTTAGTTCTTTATTTCTTTATTTATTTAGTTTTCTCTCATTTTTTTCAAAATAAAGGTTGACTGATTGATTGATCGATTGTCTGATATCTTAATGGACATTACCTCTAGGTTATACTGATATTGGTTCTCTGTTCAAGTTGTTGGTCTTCCCCACTGGTTGTGTGTTCATATAGGAGACCATGGAGATGGAAGGCTGCTCTGCTGGAACTGTCCCGTTGGTGCCATTCAGCCAAGAGCTTCCCACCTGCCCGCTGGATGTCCCACTTTTCCTAAAGGAATTTTTTAGACCATTTGAAAGACGGTTGGAGACTTTGCGCACAACACCTGAAATCCCCTTTTTTCTTTGATGTGGCGTAACATCTTCGTCCAACTCTGCAGGAGGCACCTCAATGTTACCAGTGTACCAGAACACCCACCATATAAGGCTCAGAAAAATGATCACAGATCCGGCATAGATCAAAAAGTCATGGAAAAATATATCCCAAAACACACCAGACAAGAGGACCAGCAAACCAAAAATGTCATGAAACACAGCAAACCAAAATGAAAATTTACAACGACCAACTCCCTGAACACTTTTCTTCATGGTAATCTTTCTTCAATGTTGGATATTTCTCTCCTTTGTCCACTTCAAATATACCACTAGACTTCAATGTCTATGATCAGAAATGATGAGGTAGACTGCGGCAGCACAGCTGTCAACGGCACACTGAGTAGGCATTCTGAGGGAAATATGATGTTCTGTAAAAGTGGTCAAAGTACACTGTAAGGGATAAACCTTGGCAAGAGACAGCTGGTCAAATTACACCTTTATCTTGGCTTGTGGCATAAGAAATATTCCTATATACAGAAAAGTGCACAAAAAGCCAGCAGTGAAATTGTAGGTGAACAGGTACTTCATCATACAAAAATGATCAGGAAAGTACTCATGTGGACACTTATATGGAAAGTCTATCGATTTAGGTTGTGTATAATTAAATTGCTGAGATGTAAACAAATCTATTCCGAGTGGTTTCATGTGAAATGCTGTTTACCAGAAAAAAACTTTTTGGTGGGGACAGAAACGAGGTGTTAGAAGTATATGATGGCTCTAAAAGCTATCTCACAGAACCCACGTGAAATGTCCATGAATATGTTGCCTGGTGTCTCAAACACTGTTTAACAATCTGAGGTCTGGAGGTTTTAGCCTTAAATGTATTTTTAAAATATTACTATTTTGCCAAAAATATTCACTTGTCTGCCTTTATGCATATATGAACTTGAGTGACATCCCATTCTTAATCCATAGGGTTTAATATGATGTCTGCCCACCCTTTGCAGCTATAACAGTTTCAACTCTTCTGGGAAGGCTTTCCACAAGGTTTAGGATTGTTTATAGGAATTTTTGACCATTCTTCCAGAAGTGTATTTGTGAGGTCAAACACTGATGTTGGACGAGAAGGCCTGGCTCGCAGTCTCTACTCAAATTCATCTCAAAGGTGCTCTGTCAGGTTGAGGTCAGAACTCTGTGCTGGCCAGTCAAGTTTTTCCACACCGAACTCACTCATCCATGTCTTTATAAACTTTGCTTTGTGCACTGTTTCCCAAAATCTCTTGGTCTGCAGAAGCATTAAAAGAGTTCCTTTCATTGGAACTAAGGGGCCGAGCCCAACTTCCAAAAAACAACCCCATACCATAATTGCTATTGCTATTTCTCCTGTCTACTCTATCAAACATGGGTATCTCAGACAATGCGCTACTATGGTTCAGATCGTACCTCACTGGGCGCTCATTCAAGGTATCGTGGCATGGAGAGCTCTCCTCAGCCCACTCGCTATACACTGGGGTTCCCCAGGAATCAGTACTGGGACCCCTTCTCTTTTCTATTTACACCACCTCTCTAGGCCGGGTTATCCGCTCACATGGCTTCTCGTACCATTGCTATGCTGACGACACCCAGCTCTATCTGTCATTCCCGCCTGATGACCCGTCGATCTCTGTGCGGATATCGCAGTGCCTCTCGGACATATCCGCATGGATGAAGGAACACCACCTTCAACTAAACCTGTCCAAGTCTGAACTTCTGGTTATACCAGCTAAACAATCCATTCAACACAACTTCACCATAACCATCGACTCACTCTCACTCTCCCCGACAAAGGTTGCTAGGAACCTAGGGGTTATGGTAGATGACCAACTCTCCTTTACGCACCATGTTGCCTCGGTGGCTCGGTCCTGCCGCTTTGCGCTGTACAACATCAGACAGATACGGCCGTTTCTAACACAACAAGCCACCCAACTCTTGGTACAAGCAGTGGTCATCTCACGCCTCGACTACTGCAATGCCATACTGACGGGCCTCCCGGCCTGTGTTGTAAAACCACTGAAGATGGTTCAGAATGCTGCAGCGCGTCTGGTCTTTAACCAACCAAAACGGGCGCATGTCACCCCACTGCTCATTGAGCTCCACTGGTTACCGGTTGCTGCTCGTATCAAATTTAAATCTCTTACAATTGCCTACAAGGTGTTAACAGAGCAGGCTCCTTCCTACCTGCACTCGCTCCTAAAGGCTTACAGCACCGCCCGGCCGCTGCAATCCTCCAATGAACGTCGCTTAGCTTTGCCAAACATTCACACAAAGCAATCGAGACTGTTCTCATACTTGATTCCCCAATGGTGGAACAAGCTACCTTCCACTGTCAGAGCAGGGGCGTCCCTCGCTATTTTTAAGAAACTCCTGAAGACAGAGCTCTTCAGGGAGCACTTGCTTTAATCGCCTCTTGCAAATCTAACCACTACCAACCTCATCTCCTTCTTGCCCTCCTTCCCTTCTCTACCCCGCTATTACCCCTTGGCCTCCTTTAAGGCCTGACTATGTTTGTTCTATGTACCACATTATTTGTAAGTCGCTTTGGATAAAAGGGTCTGCTAAATGTAAATGTAATGTAATGTAATGTAATAATCCCCCCTCCACCAAACTTTACTCTTGGCACAGTGCAGTCAGACAAGTACCTGGCAACTGCCAAACCCAGACTTGTCAATTTGGTTGCCAGATGGAGAACATTTCTCCACTGCTCTGTAGTCCAGTGGCGGTGCTTTACACCATTGCATTTGACGCTTTGCATTGCACTTGGTGATGTAAGACTTGGATGCAGCTGCTCGGCTATGGAAACCCATTCCATGAAGCTCTCTGTGCTGTTCTAGAGCTAATCTGAAAACCACATGAAGTTTGGAGGTCTGTAGAGATAAACTCTGCAGAAAGTTGGCGACCTTTGCACAGTATGCATCTCAGCATCCGCTGACCCCACTCGGTCATTTTACATGACCTACCATTTTCTGGCTGAGTTACTGTCGATCCCAATTGCTTCCGCTTTGTTATGATACCACTGAAATTTAAGAGTGGAGTATTTAGTAGCGAGGAAATTTCACGACTGGACTTGTTGCACAGGTGGCATCCTATCACGGTACCACTCTGGAATTCATTGAGCTCCTGAGAGCAACCCATTCTTTCACAAATGTTTGGAGAAACAGTCTGCAGGCCTAGGTGCTTCTTTTTTATACACCTGTGGCCATGGAAGTGCTTGGAACACCTGAATTCATTCATTTGGATGGGTGAGTGAATCCTATTGGCAATATAGTGTACATTAATGGAGGATAAGTACATGCAGCAGTTTGTTAGGTAAAATAGCCATGGAAGAAACATTTTTTTCAGATTTGCCACTATTTTACCATTACTGTTATTACTTAGACTACCAACCATATTATATACACCAATTAGGCATAACATTATGACCACCTCCTTGTTTCTACGCTCATTATCCGTTTTATCAGCTCCACTTACTATATAGGCGCACTTTGTAGCTTTACAATTACAGAATGTTGTCCAACTGTTTCTCTGCATACTTTGTTAGCCCCCTTTTACCCTGTTCTTCAGTGGTCAGGACCCCCATGGACCCCTTATAGATCAAGTAATTTTTGTGTGGTGGATAATTCTCAGCACTGCAGCAACACTGATGTGGTGGTGGTGTGTGCGGGTCCTGACCACTGAAGAACAGCGTAAAAGGGGCTAACAAAGTGTGCAGAGAAACAGATGGACTACAATGAGCATAGAAACAAGGAGGTTGTCATAATGTTATGCCTGATTAGTGTATAATCTTAAACATTTTAATTACAGATTATAGATAGATTATGACTAGAAATAACATAATAGAAATATAGATAAATGCAAATTATAAAGTTGATCAAATTGGGCAAATTATGACATCCCATTCTAAATCCATAGTCAATCCACTGGTCCTCCTTTGCAGCTATAACAGCTTCCACTTTCCTACTATGCTTTCTACAAGATTTTGGAGCGTGTCTGTGGGAATTTTTGCCCATTCATCCAGAAATTGTGAGGTTAGATACTGATGTTGGATGATAGAGCCTGGCTCGCAATCTCTGTTCTAGTTCTACCCAAAGGTGTTTCATGGGGTTGAGACCGGGGCTCTGTGCAGGCTAGTTCTTCCACACCAAACTCACCCAACCATACCTGTATGGACCTTGCTTTGTGCACTGGTTCACAGTCATGCTGGAACAGCAAAGAGTCTTCATCAAACTGTTCACATAAAACTGGAAGCATACAATTTTTCAAAATGTCTAGGTATGGTGAAGAATTAAAATTTAAGAATTAAGATAAAAGGGTCTTGGGCTAACCCCTGAAAAACAACCCATAGGACTATAACCTCCTGCACCCAACCTTAAAGTTGGCACAGTCAGATGGTTAACATTCTCCTGGCATTCGCCAAACCCAGACTCATCCATCAGACTACCACTCCATCCAATACTTGGCATTATGCTTAGTGATGTAAGGCTTGCATGCAGCTGCTTAGCCATGGAAACCCATGCCGTGAAGCTCCTGGCACAGTTTTTGTGCTGAAGTTAATGCCGGAGGTGGTTTGGAACAGTAGCATTGTAGCATCTCACAGTAATAGGGTTTCCCCTCAATGAACCGCAGCTCCCCAGTGCCAGTAGCACTCATGCAGCTCCACACCATGATGCCACCACCACCACCACTTGACGGTAGGCAAGAGACAGTTGTCTTGGTACTCCTCACCAGAGTGCTGCCACACATGCTGTATACCATCTGAGCCAATCCAGTTAATCTTGGTCTCATCAGACCACCAGACATGGTTCCAGTAATCCATGGACAGCTTGTCTTCAGCAAACTGTGGGCTTCCTTCTGGGATGATGGCCATGCAGACAGAGTTGATGCATTGTGCAGTGTATGGTCTGAGCACTGACAGGCTGACTTCCATCTTCTTCGATCTCTGCAGCAATGCTGGCAGCACTCATGTATCTATTTCTTGAAGCCAACTTCTGGATATGATGCCTAACACTTGGACTCAACTTCTTTGGTCGACCCTGGCGAGGCCTGTTCCGAGTGGAACCTGTCTATTTCTATTTCTCACATTGTCAGAGAGGTCTTTACCATGAGGTGCCATGTTGAATATCCAGTGGCCAGTATGAGCGAATTGTACCCAAAACACCAAATTTAACATCCCTGCTCTCCATTTACACCTGGAACCTTGTAATTCTAACAAGTCACACGACCCCCAGGAGGGACAACGACACAACTGGGCACAATTTGGACATGTTCACTGTGAGGTGTACTCACTTGTGTTGCCAAGCTATTTAGACATTAATGGCTCATTTTCAGAGGACAGTAAATCTATACTGCTATACAAGCTGTACCACTTTAACCCTTTAATGTCCTCACCAAGAAAAAAGCAATGGGATTGTATATATATATTTTTTTTTTTATTTGTTTGGGGCAATAATAAAAATTGGTGAGTTTTGTTTTCTTGGGGTTTTTTTTTTTTTTGGTTTTTGACCCCACAATTTTCAAATATTCACATCTAACAAATGGTTGAGATGGCACTGTGTCATATATATTGACTCAATTGTGCTTGTCCAAATGGTTGAGCAGAACATTAAAGGGTGCTTTATTTTATACAACTTTTTATATCATTTCTACAATGTAGTGAAAAGATATAAAATATTTCCAGAAACGTGAGGAGTGTACTCACTTTTGTGAGATACTGTATATGCATGCATACATACATACATAGAATGCAGTCAATGCATGACCAAAAAGTTATTTTCATCTTATCTGACCACATTACAATGACAATGACATTTTGCAAAGGCATTGCATTTTGTGGCTGGCTCATAGGAAAGCTGTTCCAAATAGCTTCTGGGCAAGAAGGTGGTGTCTGTGCGTCTCATTATCCTCCTCACTGTACATAGAAGCAGTATGCTCATACATGCTCTTCTTGGCAATTTAACTGTGTCACTTTCTAAAAACTTTTATCATTCTGAATCAAAATAGAAGCCCACAGCCTTCTGTCTCATTTGAGTTGACAATTTTTTTGGTTCTGCCCATGTTAATGGATGACAAAAGTCATGGGTGTGCCATATGTACCCTAGATAAACAGAACATCCACACATGTAGGTTCACTTATCATTTTAGTCAATAAAACAAATATATTTGCAGTGTAGTGGATATGTTTCACCAAAATAGATTATTTCACATTAAATCACTGAATTCCATAGTTTAAATCTAATTGAGATATGCTAATATTTCTGAAGTCTCTGCAAAAATAACTTCACATACAAATGAGTAATATTTAATAAGTTAACATCTACCACTTTACGCATCACTACTAAACAAAACACAAACATATTAATCGAAGAAATACTGGAAATGGTTACCTGGAAAAAACTTAGGAAAAGCATAGGAAGTGAAGCTTGTTAGTCATATTTTTAGAATCATTTTTGTCTAAAACTAAAGGCTAAAGCGTAAAAAAAGTGTGAGCAACAGCAAAGCAGCCCAGGAGCTGAAGCAACAGAATTAAACCAAACCTAAAAGGAATTCAAAACTAAATGTTAATGACTTAAAAGAAGCCAAATTAAAAATGGGCTATTGAATAACTTAAGTCCATAAATCATACACATTCCACGTCAGAAAATGCCCTGTGAGTCTTTAGCCCTTCGCGCTTCAGTTTGTCTTTGATGATTGGGAACCACAGTAATGCAGCTATAACAAACATCAACCCAGCAGACAGACACACAAGTCCCACGGCATGTGGCACACTTGTTACCTTGTCTGCACCAAACAGGGATACGACAAAACCTGTGCATTACATTAGACCTCCAATAGTAATAACAAATATAGGTTAGCGGTAGAAAGTCCAGAACATACAGCGTGCAGGTGCATGTTCCTGGGCAGGACATAAGGGATTCTCAAGAGATCTGTCTGTGGAGCCTTAGTACTGGAGAGCATCCTTGAGAATCTCTGGATATTCACACTTTTGAAAAGCCATGAATAAAAGAGTACAGAAAAAAAATTTACATTTACATTTTGGGAAAATTTCATAAAACAAAGCATTGATTCATTTGTACATGATCAAATATTTGAGACTTTAAGCTCAGAACCATGTAATTCATGGCCCTCATTTACGGCTGAATCAACTGCCAGAAATAAGTATTTATTACAACTCAGGACAATATATAAAACTTGCTTACCCTGTGTAATGTTTCCTGATGATATTCTGTCGAGCCCTGTGCTGTTGTGACTGTTCACAAGGGCGTACTACCACTGACTGTACTGAAATTGAGGGAGAGGCATGACAAAGCTGGACTCAGCAAATAAGGCCGTTCTGTATTACATATTTGGGTTAATGTATTGTCCTATACTGCTGAACAATACCCTCATGCAGTACAATGCAGGACTATGTGGTCTGACATATGGAAATGGTCCAAACTCTTGATTAAACTTTCATAATTGAAAAAGACTGGCATCACTTCCTAAGATCAAAATTAAACCTGAAAAATCGCCACAAACATGCCCCTTTGCTATGTGTGAATAGTTATGAATCTGCCATCAAGCACAAAAAGCCAACAGCAGCTGGACCAACACAGCCCTGAGGCTTCAGTCTGCCTCACAAAAAGCCAGTAAACCAACACTGAAAGGTCTACGGCAACTACAGTAAAACACTGTAGTGATTGCTCTGAAAAGACAAGGACTGAAATCCCTTATAAAATAATGCAGATAGTCACAGAGATAGTGTAATTGAGTAAATAGATTTATTGCCTTTACATCTACAAAATAGCCTGTAACAGAACACAGGCACAAAGGGCAGGTGCAACTTCAGAGATGCAGTAGCATTCACAAACCCTTGGATCATCACGCTGCGAAGCTGGAGAACGTCAAAAAGTGGTGGAAAAATAAAAACAATGTATACAAGCTATTTTAAACAGAAGTCACTTTTTTCTTTTTCTGTACTTGGGCCTTTGGAGCTTTTTTGCTCGTTTTTTTCTGCCCTCGTCTCGGTTTCAGGTTTCTGTTAGCCGTGTTCGGCTTGGGTGTTTTCTTTGGTCCTGTTTTGGATAGAGCCTGAAAAATCAAAATTCTATTTTAATCCATTTCAGAAATACATAAAATCTTCAGCAGAAAACTTTAATTCTAAAACACTGATGCATAGTGTTCCAGGATTTAGTTATAGTGCTACAAAGTATAAAGCTTAGTTTATGTTACTCCAGAAAGATGGCATGGATTTCAAAATGCATGGGTTAAAAATACAGCATGATCATTTTTTAAAGGGCATTTGTGCCTCCATTCTTCAGATCCTAACAAAGGATAAAATAACTACCCAGCATCAAAATCCAAATTCATTTTTTTTGTTATTGTTGTCGAACAAGCCAACCAAAGAGATTTAATTAATCTTACATACTACATAGTTAAAGAGGTTTGACTGGAAACCAAACTAAAATGAAAATCTAAAATGGTCACATGAAACCATTACTCTACAAACGCTCTTTCACCATGTTTGCCAATGTCACAGGAATAGCATGGTGAAAAATCACATTTACATGATTTTCCTTTGACACCAATTGCAGTAAATCAGCACATTTTTGACTTCCAAATTCTGCTTCTTTATTTAAAATGAGTTGCTAGGCTAACAGTGCTAACACACAGCAATAATCACTTGTTTTTTGCAAATACATGTAATAAATATGAACTACATTATTGACCACAATGTCCTAATGCCCAGCCCAGCACAGGAGCGCGTTATAAAATGTCACTGTGCAGACACATAGGGTTAGCGCAGCAATACCTAAGGCTTGCTTGCTCTCAGAATTAAAACTTGCATACTGTATAATGATAAACCTATGAAAATGAGGAGCCAATCTACCTCAGTCTGTATCACTTACCACTAGCCCCAAGTACATCACCAGGTCCCCATTATACAAGACTCACAGGTGGGTCTAGAGAGTCAATGGTGGGTACAGCATCTAATGTGCATGTTGAGGTTCAAACATATACAGTTGAGGCTAATTTGTGCAGAAAATATGGCCTTTAAATACACTGTAATTTCTCCTAGCCCCACCTGTGGTCGTCTTGCGTGGAATACCAAATTGTGCTAAAAAGTGATTATCTAAAATGGCTGCACCTTCATACTGTGTACTAAAATGAATTAACTTGATAGCACTAACAATTAAAATCTGAATGCAGTTTAATTTAGAGCATCCATCTAAGAAAACAGTTTGTATAACTACGGATTAGCAGGTTCCAGTTCTAAACCAAAGGGGCAAAACTGGGACACCAAACATGCCTTGGCTGACCAGATGAATTTGGGGTTGGGGAAAATGAGGTAAATGTGATTTTTGTGCCAAACTACTCCTTTAATTACAACCCCAATTCCAATTTAGTTGGGACGTTGTGTAAAACAAATAAAATCAGAATACAGTGATATACATATGCTTTTCAACCTGTATTCAATTGAATACATTACAAAGACAAGATATTTAATGTTCAATGGAATAAACTTTGTTTTTTGCAAATGTTCACTCATTTTGAATTTGATGCTTGCAACACGTTCCAAAGAAGTTGGGACAGGGGCATGTTTACCAATGTGTTACATCACCTTTCCTTTTAACAACACTCAAGCATTTGGGAACTGAGGACACTAATTATTGAAGCTTTGTAGATGGAATTCTTTCCCCATTCTTGCTTGATGTTTGCTTCATAATGCGCCACACATTTTCAATGGGAGGCAGGTCTGGACTGCAGGCAGGCCAGTCTAGTACCTGCACTCTTACTACGAAACCAAGCTGTTGTAACACGTACAGAATGTGGCTTGGCATTGTCTTGCTGAAATAAGCAGGGACGTCCCTGAAAGACGTTGCTTGGATGGCAGCATATGTTGCTCCAAAACCTGTATGTACCGTTCAGCCCTAATGGTGCCTTCACAGATGTGCAAGTTACTCATGCTATGGGCACTAACACACCCCCATACCATCAGAGATGCTGGCTTTTGAACTTTGCTTTAATGCAGTGCCACCTGAGGGATCGAAGGTCACAGGCATTCAATGTTGGTTTTCCGTCTTGCCGCTTACTTGCAGAGATTTCTCCAGACTCTCTGAATCTTTTGATGATATTATGGACTGTAGATGATGAAATCCCTAAATTCCTTGCAATTGCACATTGAGAAACATTGTTCTTAAACTGTTGGACCATTTGCTCACGCAGTAGTTCACAAAGTGGTGAACCTCGCCTCATCCTTGCTTGTGAACGACAGTCTTTCAGGCATGCTCCCTTTATACACAATCATGACACTCACCTGTTTCCAATTAACCTGTTCACCTGTGGAATGTTCCAAACAGGTGTTTCTTGAGCATTCCTCAAGAGCTTTCCCAGACTTTTGTTGCCCCTGTCCCAACTTCTTTGGAACGTGTTGCAGGCACCAATTTCAAAATGAGTGAATATTTGCAAAAAACAATAAAGTATCCATTTGAACATTAAATATCTTGTCTTTGTAGTGTGTTCAATTGAATAAAGGTTAAAAAGAATTTACAAATCATTTTATTCTGTTTTTATTTGTTTTACACAACGTCACAACTTCACTGGAATTGGGGTTGTAAAACAGCAGCTTACAAGGCTACAAAACTGTCAGCTGAGTGCAAACTGTGCTTAAAGTGTATAGAGCACTGACCTCCAGCTTTGTCTTTTTGTTTGGAGACTCGATAGGCACAAGCTGCGGGATTTCCTCATCTTCCTCTTCAAGTGTGTTCCCTTCATTTTTGTTATCACTTGCCTTTTTCTTCAAACTAGTTTTATCCATCTTTCTCTTTAAACTAGTTTTCTTGGTGTTCTTTTTCTTTATTTTCTGTGCACCCTGCAAAAGGAATATAAAGTAGTCACCTAGTGATCTGTGATTTAAATGCAGTGTTGATCTTAATTTTCACAAGTCTAACAATAACAGTGAGTGAATAATCATCTAAAATTGCATGAACTACTGAGCTTCCACACAGGGTCTTTATGACATTTGTCAGGCAACATGTGAGCACCTGGGCTATCTGTGGTAATCTGGTGAAATTACTCAGGTACAGAGTGCACAAACCAAACAGTAAAATTTCTTCCAAATTACATCATAGACGCTCCTCTGGTAAACCCATTCAGCTCCAATAATGCTAGTGATATGCTCAGAAAAGATTACCTGAGGGCTAACTCAGTTTACCAACTCAATCAACACAGTGATGGAGGTTGAGCTATTATTCAGGTGTCCTAATATGTAGTTTTACCTTTGCTAATCTGGCTTTCCTCAGCTCCTCTTCCAGCAGATTGAGATGACTAAGGTCAGAGGTATAGATTGGAAGAGCCACAGAAGTCTGACTTTTCAAGTGGATGACTTTGATGCCTTTTCCTTTCTGCAGAAAAAACATTAAAAAAATAAAAATAAAAAAAAAAATCAAGGCCTGAAGTGTTTTACTCAGGTTAGGTCAGAAAAAAAGCACTCGTGGATAGAAGGATAAAGCCCATGTTATGCATGGATTTCCTGATCTAACAGCCAGACATGTCAGCTGAACAAGAAATATTTTAATTAATGGGTACCAGAAATTAAGACCAAACAAACCAAGTCATTGGAAACATCTGCAACTCCAGTGTGTCAGCTGCAGTTAAGCTAGTTGCTTTTTGCCAAGATGTGGTTCAACTAGCCAGTCAAATTTGAGTGAGCAGACATCACACACTTAGTAGTACAAGTAACAACACATTCACACACAACCAAGACAAAAGAGTAGGCTACTTTTTACATGAGTGCAGTTGGAAGCACAAAATCGCTGTATTCAAAACATCAGAAAAGGTTTGACAGTCCAGAGTGTCTCACTAGGCACATACTAAAAATTCTGTGATTATACTGAAGTTACTGGCAGCTAGCAAATTACCTTAAATTGGATTGGTCTTGTTAACTTCAGTGTAGCGGAAGTGCTGGGGTAGTCGTATCAGTATATATTTAGTAATACAATGGAATCGGAATGGGGGAAAAAATAATAATAATCTATAATAATAATAATAATAACCCTAATTACATATAAATCCTTAATTTGTGAAAAACTGCACCAACTCACCAGATGCAACTTTGATGAAATAGTGCCAACTGCTGTAACAATGTTTTCAACAATTTCGTCTGCAGTCATTCCTGTGTGTGCCACACGCACCATAC
Source organism: Pygocentrus nattereri (assembly GCF_015220715.1). Lineage (NCBI taxonomy): Eukaryota > Metazoa > Chordata > Actinopteri > Characiformes > Serrasalmidae > Pygocentrus > Pygocentrus nattereri. The sequence goes on from NC_051223.1 coordinate 13,595,116, forward strand.
TAGCAAAAGAAAATGAAGTCAGTGAAGACAACAAGTAACAACAAAGTAGTAAAAGAAGTTCTGTGTCAATGTTTCAAAGGTTGTAGGGACAAGCTCCAATTGAGAAAGAGGCTAGCCTGGATAAACTTTGAGTTACTCTGGCACCTTCTTAACTCTTATCCAACACTGAAGCAGATGAAAAGAGTTTGCAGAAGTGCGCTTTTTTGAGAGCAGATTGGAAAATGGTGGGATTTACCAGCAGGAGCCTTTCTTTGTGACATTGAGCCTGGTTCCTTGAACGAGGCGCTCTAGATCTTTGACTAGGCGGTTGCTCTCCAGATCCACAGAAAGTGGGGCCCTGAGACACAGACAATAAGGCAACACAGGACAAAAACAACATGGACAATTTACAATAAATCAGTTAACATTAGGTTGGCTTTACATGGTGAAATGTTTGCACAATTGCTCAAAACTGATGTCACTTGCATTGTATAAAAAAAGCTAATCAAAATCCTGCTATCATATTACAAGATCACATATTACACAGAATTATGCTTCATGCAATTGAATTGAAGGTGTTTAATGAAATTGACAAATAGAAGAAAAGAAACAAACAAAAAAAACTTTAATCTTACTTTTTCCGCTCATAAAAATGCTTCCCAATGTGTGAGGGTAAACGACGGTAAATGCGTGCATCCGCTAGGAAGAGGTCAAAATTTCCCAGAAGTCTTCTCTTGGCTTCAAAAGGCTTATATTCAGTCTTCAGAACTTTAAAGGGAATCACCTAATTAAAAAAAAAAAAAAAAAAAAAAAAAAAAAAAAAAAAAAAAATCAAATGACATTAAAATTCACATTCTTTACATCCTGCAAACGCTTAGTGTACACAACAGATCACTGTTTCATAGGTTGTAGAAACAAGATTCAACAAGGGCAGATGCTCGTCTGGACACATTCTGAATCACTCTTGTATGCTTTTCACCCAGGTTCTGCCACTGAGACAGAAGGACAGAGTCTGTTGAAGTTCTAATGTAGTACACATTTAATCACAAACAAAATATACATACACCACATACCTCAGGGATGTTTTTGAGACCCCTCTGTGTCAGTAATTTCTTGTAGAACCTCTCAGTCTGGTCTGCAGTCATGTTAGGTTCATCTCTGGTGAAGAGGCACACTTCAGCAGATTCGGTACGGAGCCCATGAGACAAAGGACTAGGGGAAATTAACAGCACATTTGTTAAAAGATTTTTTGAGTAAGTGTTAAAACTAAAGAAGAGAGAGAACATGCATCAATAATAATAATGGAACAAATTCAGAGTTCACTGTATATATTCTGGGAACAAAGTCTTTTGCAAAGTTGAACAGGCAAATTTCAGATCATAGTATCTGAATACAGTAATTGGAAAATACATCCTGTAGACACAGTAGGGCCTTCTGTGTCAAAAACAGGAAAGTAAAACTTACATGCGGATAGTTTGGTCTTGTTTGGGGACCTTCCATAACGTTATGAGTAGACAAATTTGCTGTGTCTCATTCAGAAGATGATTCTGGGATGAGGTGCTCTTCAAATAAGCCTGCAATGCCTGTACAGCCTTCTTCACCTGCAATCCAGGTAGTATGGTCACAAAACAAACCTTACCCATAATTTGGAAAAGAAGAAAAATTCCAGCAAACTACACTTTTTCTATTTTCTGTTCAACTGTTCTGTTCAGCAGCTAAGCTGATATAGATATTACTATTTATTGTGAGCAGTGAAGATCTGTGAATCAGCCAATAAGGAATAAAAAGTAATTAGCTACAGTACGAGTTTGAGAGCAGTTTAATGGTGGACAGGTTTACAGGGCTTTCATACTGAAGCACGTGGAACTTCCTTTACTAACCCAAATTACACTGTGGTATTTATCACATCGCTATGATACAACAATAACACTTATTTTTGTTACTAATAATTAGATTCATCGTATTCTGGTTATAGCAAAAGCGGTTTCTGTTTGCGTTACATTTTCACGCAATACAAATGTCTGTATTACTCATATAAACGTTATGTAAATTAAATGAACAGATCAACAATACACTTCTGACCTGTCGTCGTGACTGTTAGCGACTAGCTTTCTCACCGCAATATGAAAAGAATAAGCATACTAGTTATAGTACTTAACGTTAGCTTACTATAATAATATGTAACTACCGGACTATAAATACTAAATGGGCTTACTGGTTCATGCACAAACAACGCCATTTAGCTGCTTCGCTACCTCATGGCAAAGTATAAGTCAACTAATCGTATTTCTCACATGCTGTTTCAAGCACGAACAATTAACATACGTATACATTCGGCTAATCATTAATGAAATAAAAATACAATCAAACTGAAAAAAATATTACCTGATAAATATCAAGACTGAGCTTCTCTTCTGTTTTAGTCTCCATAGTGCACGTGTAGAAGAACTGAACTACGCATGCGCGAGTTACATAAACGCGTCAGCACGTTCTTACTGACGGAAGGATTCAGGCATGGACCCGGAAGTTGATTTATCTATCTATCTATCTATCTATCTATCTATCTATCTATTTATTTATTTATTTATTTATTTATTTATTTATTTGTTTGACCCTGACGGAGAAGCGGCTTAGAAAATGGATGGATGGATGGATGTTTGTTTGTTTATTATTGATTCGTGCGTACATAACACAGTTCAACAAATGTAAATAAAAACGGCAATAGGTGAATTTCACGATTTATATATCCAACAAAATAATAATAAACTAAAACAAAAATCAAACAACAACAACAAAATGAAAAGAAAAAAATATATACAGTGGCATTCAAATAAAATTGAAAAGCTTCAAAGTATTAATGGATTTATGACATTTCTTATTTTTCATCTGTCGAAAATTAACCAAGGTATGTATATAAGTGTACAGATCTGAATAAATGAATGTTTAGTATGATGGTATATTTTTAACAAATATCATTTTGTGTATATAATATTTACCTAAAATTATAATCAAATTTATTATAAATATTTATTTAGGGTTAAATAGAGGGTCATTAAAAATATATAGTACATATTGGCCTTTCAGAGGAATTTCCTTACCAAATCTTCTCTTCAGGTCTAAAAAAAAAATCTATCCAAAAAGAAGAGGAAAATACAATAAGTGTTGAATGGATTCAGTAGCTCCTTTACAGAAAACACAAGCATCACATAAAAAAAAATTACGCAAAATAGCATTAACCGGGTAGCACCTATGCAAAATTTTATAGAGCATCTCTTTTATTTTGTTATTGAGAACATATTTGTTCTCAATAACAGTCCAAATTAAACGACTGTTTTTCCTTTGTTGAGCTGACCACTAAAAGGTTATTAAAGGAGTAGATTTATGAGATAATAGCTTCCTAATGAAATCATTGTTACACTTCTTAAGTACTATATCAACGCCATTTAAAGAAATAATGTAATTATTTAAAGAAAAGGGATCTGAAATCTTGTAATTACTTTTAAGTAAGCAAAGAAGACCATCTGGAATAGAGTCCCATACCCTTTTAAAATCAGTAGTTGAACCAATAGTTCCAAATTGATGCAGAATTGAGGGTATGAGATACAATTATGATTATCGTTGAGTAACTGGTGAATGAACAAAATATTATTAAACCACTAATGTAAAAACAGTGATTTTACCTTATTGATAATATATTTATTGTTCCAAAGTAACAACTGATGAGCTGAGAAATTATGTTTGTATATCATTAACCAGTTTAACAGTGCTTGTCTGAGAAAGGCTGATAATTTTATAGGTAGTTTATTTACATTGTGAGGGCACATGAGTAAAAATTTTAATCCACCAACTTTTTCAAAAAGTAGATTTGGTATAGAATTCCATATATTTGTAGGATTTTAAAAGAATCTTTTAAGCCAGTTAATTTTAAATAGTTTGATTGAGTGTGGTGAAGTCCAAAACATTAAGACCACCATCTGCTATATTATTTTTAAAAACACTTTTCTCTGCTTCGTGAGATTTGTTTCTCCGAATGAAATTGAACATAATTTTGTCTAAATGGCTCATAGCATAATTAGGAGCTTCTAAAGCAGAAAATACATCAGCAGCTCTGGAGCGCCCCTCTGCTGTAGGACACGACCATGTATAGATAAGTCTCTGCAAATATTTAAGCTCTTCTGTACACTGTTGACTATAGGAATATAATTTAAGTCATTCATATAGACAGAGAACTTGTAGAGAGGAGAATTTACGCCTCTGCAATGTCTTCCGGTTTTCTCAAACGCTAGAGGGAGCCCCCGAGCGACTCCAAAATGAATGGGTTGATATGGAGCGTTTGAGCAAAATCATAGTTTATAAATGCTTAAATATTGTTAACGTAAAATAATGCAATAATTTCCTGAACACAGAACAGCATAAAACATTTAAACACTGCTGTTATATTTTTAAGAGCTTTTAAACTCGATATAGGATTTTAAATCGGCCCCTCATGTAGGTCCATGACGTCAGTGAGTGCGAACAGTCAATGAGCTGCGCCGCTCGCCAATCAATCCTCACGCTCTAGCTGTAATGCTCGCCTCCTGCGGCCCAAAGCCCGTTTGCTGCAGAAAAAAGTGAATATATGGGTAAGATTTCTTTGTGTTTTTTTTTTGTGAAATACATCCTTCTACTTTCTAAATTTAAAGAAACGTTATAGGCAAGTGATTAGAAACTATTTTAACTTTTTGTTTGGCATAGATATGGACCAGAGCCGGTTTATGAGGAGCCTGGCCACTTCCTATTCCACCAGTGTGTCCTCAATGAATGGGAGTAAATGGAGCTCAACGGCTAAAAACGAAGTTAAAATAGTTTCTAATAACTTGCCCAGAGCGTTTCTTTAATTTTATAAAGCAAATGTAGGATGTATTTCATACAAAAAAAATAAATTTTACCCATATATTTCCCTTTTTCTACAGCAAACGGGTTTTGGGCAGCAGGAGGCGGGCTTTACTGCTTGAGCGTGAGGATTGATTGGCGAGCGCAGCAGCTCATTGGCTGTTCGCGCTCACTGACGTCATGGACCTGCATGAGGCGGCGTTTTAAACATCTATATCGAGTTTAAAGTATATCGTATATCGTGTATATATAGTAATATATCGAGGGTTTCCTCCGGGTTCTCCGGTTTCCTCCCACAGTCCAAAGACATGCAGTCAGGTCGATTGGACGTGCTAAATTGCCCCTAGGTGTGAGTGACTGTCTGTGTCTGTCTGTCTGTCTGCCCTGCGATGGAATGGCGACCCATCCAAGGTGTATCCTGCCTTCCGCCCGAAGACTGCTGGGATAGGCTCCAGCACCCCCCGCGACCCTGACGGAGAAGCGGCTTAGAAAATGGATGGATGGATGCATTATTTTACATTACAAATATTTAAGCATTTATAAACTATGATTTTGCTCAAACGCTCCATATCAACCCACTCATTTTGGACTCACTCAGGAGAACGCTACAGGCGTTTGAGAAAACCGGAAGACATTGCAGAGTGGTAATTCTCCTCTCTACTCTCTGGTACGTGGACAGTGTCCATAAGTGTAACTTGTTTTCCTTTCACTTCGTATCCTTTGAAAACAAGCAACATGATTTAAAGCTTTCTGTTAAACACGGCTTTGCTTTACGTCCGTAATGGCGGCTAAACTTGGAGATACTGTCGAGCATGTCAATGAGGTTCATATTTAGTAAGAATTTTGATACATGTTTGAGCTAAAAAGCATTTATTTGTATTTTGCAGTTTTACAATAAAGGAATAGGAGACACGGAACTGAAAAACGGAAAAAAAACAAGTTCTCTGGCATGTATGTACCTCTGTAGTCGTGTCATCAGGAACTCCGCGTCTAAGCCCAATTTCTCTATGACCAGAATGAATAGGGTTTTCGAAAAATTGCCTCTGTTGCACCCTTTGTTAAATACAAATGTTCAGAAACGGATACGTTTTGTCCTGTGAACATTCTTCTCTGGAATACCACTGGATCCTGTGAATTACGACGTCGTAAAGAGCTATAATACTAATATTGCTACATGTGAGCTAAAGCCAGTGGTGGACAGTAACTAAGTAAATGTAATTCTTTACTGTACTTAAATAGTTTTTTTGTGTATCTGTACTTTACTGAAGTATTTCCATTTTGGGTGACTTTTTACTTTCACTCCACTACATTTCAAGTCAAATATCTCACTTTTTACTCCACTACATTATGAGAAATCTGTCGTTTCTTTTGGTTTATGTGTGACCTGTTGGTCATACCGACCCAGTGTGCAAGCACATGGTTCAAAATCAGCGAAGCAGCATAAAATGTTGGGAACACGTATGTCTACATAAATGATGGAACTAACCTAACTTTGTGTAAATAGACCACAATATAGAAATATGTACACATCACATATGCAGTCATGACTGTCATGTGTCTTTTTTTCTGAATTTATACAAACACTTTCATTCTATACTAAATTAGTTTCAGCTAGTATATGTTTATGAACAGAGACCTACATCTGCAATATAGTAAAGGAAAACTTATTTGTGAAGCTGTGTTGAAAGCAAGTTTTTATTAAACTTGTAAATAAGTTCAGATTCCTTTATTAATCTCAGGGGGAAATTGCAGTTGTTACAGTTGCAGCCATTTATGTAAAAATAAGCACCTTACTAATAATTTAAGACAATATAGAGAAATTTATAGTATGCACACAAGATTTAAGTACTTATGAATATAGTAAGGTGGCAGTGATTGTGATAGTAATATGAAACATCAGGTATAAAGCAGTTACAATTATTTAAATTAAGTTAGTGTCCCTCTGAGTTATTGCACACACAATTGTTATTATTGCACATATGAACAGTTTGGTATTGAGTTTTGTGAATCACACACTGAGGGAGGAGTTATAGAGTTTGATGGCCACAGGTAAGAATGACTTCCTGTGGTGCTCTGTGGTGCATTTTGGTAGAGTGAGTCTTGAGCTGAATGAGCTCTTGTGTCTCATCACTGTGTTGTAGAGTGGGTGGGAGCCATTGTTCATAATGGCCTTCAGCTTAGACAGCGTCCTCCTCTCCCACATGGCCGTCAGCGAGTCCAGCTCCACACCCACAACATCACCGGCCTTGCGGATCAGTTTGCTGAGTCTGTTGGCATCTGCCACCCTCAGCCTGCTTCCCCAGCATTCAACAGCATAGAGGATAGCACTCGCCACCACAGACTCATAGAAGATCCTGAGCATAGTACGGCAGATGTTAAAGGACCTCAGGCGCCTCAGAAAATAGAGACGACTTTGGCCCTTCCTAGAGGGCGTCAGTGTTCTTCTGTAATATATACACCCAGGTATTTGTAATCATCCACAGTGTCCACACTGACCCCGCTAATGGACACAGGGGTCACCGATGCCTTGTCCCTCCTCAGGTCCACCACCAGTTCCTTTGTCTTTGTCACATTGAGCTGCAGGTGGTTCCGCTCACACCATGCGACAAAGTCCTTCACCGTCGCCCTGTACTCCCTCATTCTCCACTCCATTGCTGATACATCCAACTATTACAGAGTCATCAGAAAACCTCTGAAGGTGGCAAGTCTCTGTGCAGTAGCTGAAGTCCCTGGTGTAGAGGGTGAAGAGGAAGGGAGAGAGGACAGTTCCTTGTGGAACTCCAGTGTTGCTGACCACTCTGTCCGACACACAGTGCTGCAGGCATACGTACTGTGGTTTGCTAGTCAGGTAGTCAACAATCCAGGACACAAGGGGGCATCTACCTGCATCACTGTGAGCTTATCACCCAGAAGAACAGGCCAGACGGTGTTAAATGCGCTGGAGAAGTCAAAAAACATGACCCTCACAGAGCTGGCTGGCTTATTCAGGTGAGCATATACTCTGTTGAGCAGGTAGATGATGGCGTCTTCAACTCACAGGCGGGGCTGATAGGCAAACTGGAGGGGATCTAGAAAAGGCTGGACTATGGGTCAGAGCTGATCCAAGACGAGCCTCTCCATGGTCTTCATGACATGAGACGTCAGTGCCACTGGCCTGTAGTCCTTGGCGTCACTGGGTCGTGGCGTCTTTGGAACAGGAACAATGCAGGATGTCTTCCACATCATGGGGACCCTCTGGAGACTCAGGCTCAAGTTGATGACATGTTAAAGTACTCCACAAAGTTGGGCGGCACAGGCTTTAAGCACCCTGGGTGGAACCCCATCAGGGCCTGCAGCCTTGTTTGTGTGGAGTCTCTTCAGTTCTCTTCTCATCTGCTCAGCAGTGAGACACACTTTAGAGGTGGTGGGTGGGGGAGGGATGGAGGTGTGAGATGGGCTGTCACAGGAGGGGAGCAGACTATCAGGAGGGGGAGGGGGGATGAATGGGATGGTCTGCTGAGGACTGGCAGCAGAGGAGTCAGGCTGGGGGGGGTTGCAGAGCCTGCAGTGTCAAATCTATTAAAGAACAGATTTAGCTTGTTGGCCCCGTCCACACTGACCTCTGCTCCTCCGTTGTTGCTGGACCTGAAGCTGGTCATGGTCCTCATTCCATTCCAGACCTCCCTCATGTTTTTCTGCTGGAGTTTCCACTCCAGCTTCCACCTATATTTGTCCTTCGACTCCGTGATAGCTGTCCTCATTTCCCTCTGGATCGTTCTCACCTCCACCCTGTCTCCAGCTCTGAAGGCCCTCTTCTTCTTGTTGAGGAGAGCCTTAATGTCCTTTGTTACCCACGGCTTGTTGTTTGTGTAACATTTAACGGTCAACAGTCATTAATGACATTCTATTAAAAGACTGGTTTACCAAGAGATATACTGGAGTATTTTCACCTAAAATGAGTTCATGAAGCGAGTCTTGTTACAACAACGATAATAGGACATTAGAGTCATAATTAATCTTTTAGTACTTTTACTTTCGATACTTAATACATTTGAAGGCAAATACTTTTAGTACTTTTACTCAAGTTGAGGTCTAGAGTAAGGACTTCTAATTTTACTGGAGTAATATTTTACCTTGGGTATCTCTACTTTAACTCAAGTACATGATTTGTGTACTTCGTCCACCACTGGCTAAAGCTACTGCGCATTAATTTCATGTCACTAAGCTACACAAAACTGAGGCGGGCTGAGCCGGTGCCTGCACTTGCCAGTGGCATCTGCTACACAGAAACGGCGCGTGCCTTAGTGTTGCCAACTTAGCGACTTTTCAGACCCCTCTAGCGACATTTTTAAAAATAGCAACTAGCGACTTCTAGTGTTATTGGAGACTCTGAGGTGAACGCACGTTCTTCAGTTACTGTCCTCAGCGAGCAGCGGGTCTCACAACACTCACAGTGCTCACTCTTATAGTCAGAGCAGACCCACACCGCTCCACGGCCACAGTGCAAATGAACTGCGCATGCCCAAAGCCGCCGCTGATGCCGCCTCCTATTTTTACAGAGCGGGATGTAAATATAAATAAAAAAAATATTTTAAAAAATTGAAAAAAACCCCTAAAAAAAGACAGAAAACAATAAACTAAGTAACTCTGTCAAAAGTCTCTTTTAAGGTCACTTTGCCATTCCCAAGCCCGGATAAAGGAGAATGCAGAGTAGCAGTTCCACCCCCTCACAAAAGTCTTTTGATTAAATTTGATATGCTAACATTTAACAACACAGGACAAAATTGATTTATGTAATTTACGTAAAAACGATTTATGTAATGTGGGTCTAGACAAAGCATTAAAGTCATGAAGTTATTTTAGAAGTGACGGCCTATTTCAAAGGCAAAAAAACAACAAAAGAATCAACAGAAGAAGTTCATTTATTCAGAGTTAATTTGTAGTTCTATCATATTTAGGGTGTTTTTTACTCACTTTTTTCTGTCTCACAACGTTATTCCTTTATTCTACAGCTTCAAATACACGCAAATGGACCATTATGCAAATTAGGCGATGACGTCATTTAGCGACTTCTAGCGACTTTACGAAAAGTAGCTATTGGCTGTCCTAACTGAGGAAACAACACTGGCAATATTAGCGTGCCTCTCAAAACAGGCATATACCAGCAACTCCTGTGAGTAATGCAGTGGGACAGTAGGTACTCGGCTAGGCTAACTAGCAGCACACCATAGCACCACCATCGGCCATCAGAACATGGAAAAATCTAAATACTTTGAACAGTTTGTCTGTAATTTTGTTGGTTGTGCTGTTTGGTGGACGAATCTAAGCTAAATAGGCCGCTTTAGCCGAAGGCTGTGCAACATTAGCAGTAAGGCTATCTTGAATATGTACTCTGCAGGCTTTTGTTGTGGCACAGAGAGCTGAGGAAATCAGCTTTGTGTTACAGATGTACTCATACTAATTACTGATTTAATTGTGGTGTCATTCATGCTAAATCTAAACGATGTATAGACTATTTATCAGCGTATATATTAAACAGGACAAGCGGAGCATAGCTTCGTGTTCTTGTTTTTATTTATTATTTTTCAGGAGTGGCACTAGCCATTTTAAAAGGAAAAATATTGGTGAGTTTTCTTTGTTTTTTTTTTAGCGAAACATCCTCTACTTTCTTAAAAATAAGAAACCTTCTGAGCAAGTGATGAACTATTTTAACTTTTCGTTTTTAGCCGTTGAGCTCCATTTACTCCCATTCATTGAAGACTCACTCGCGAGCGCCCTCTGCTGATTAGCAGTCCTGGTTTTGTTCTAACGGGAGAATAGGAAGTGGCCAGGCTCCTCATAAACCGGCTCTGTACATAGATCCAGCCTGGCACGTCAACGGCGCTGCCATTTTAGGGCGGTCAAAATCGCTGCTGGACTGCATTCCTTACCATTACAGAGCAGCAGATCAAGTAAGATACTGTCAAATTATGCTATTTCAAGAATATTGCATTCATAAAGTGGGATAGGATTATATAACAGAGGGAATGCATTGATCGGCGAACATGTTTGTGAGACGCATGTCGTTTGTGTGACGTTTATGTGTAGATGTGGCGTGTGGTTGGTGAGGCACAGAGAACCTTGGTTTTATATTAAGCTTATTTCATTTAATAGTTTGTTCAGGGGATCCTAACTTTATGTACTAGTTAATTATTTACAATGATGGTCATTGCTTTGTAGCTAGGAAATTATAGCATTCCTTAAAACTGTGTAGATATTCATAATGGATTAGTACCTTACATGAAGCTGAAGACAGCTTCTTATTTGCAAGCTTCTTTTTCGAATTTCCACCTTAAGTGAAGCATCATTGAATTTTAAGGTGGAACGGGGAAAACTCCAAGAAGAACCTGGCTGATGAGAAGACCGCTTCAAATTTGTCCTTTTTACTGTGTTCTGGGGGTTTATTTTATTTTCGTGTATTAAGATTAAACGTGATTCACACATTGATGGATTTGCTGATGCTTCTACTGGAGCTTGCGCTAACCGTGAATTTTAACGTCAGGTGCAGACTGAATACTTCCTGCTGGCTAGGACGGCAAATTAGCACGATGAGTTATTGAAGAAATAAAAGCTACCGAGAGCAATCCGTGTAACCTAGATTAATCTATGTCTGAGGATTATAGCAAAACAAATTAGGTGAAAATCAGTTAAGTATTAAGGAAGTTGTGGCCATTTTAATCTCGAGACTCATCGTCTCTCAGTACAAGTGTCCTGACCACCCCAACATGGCGGACACGCAGATGCATCGCCTCCAAATAAGAACAACAGGTAGGTCAGCATCTAGGTATGTATATCTATGGGTTCAGGGAGTCGTACAAGATGGCAACTGGTGCAGACGCTATTTAAGGTCGGTCTGATTAGCTTGTCTTAATTTGCCTCTTATTTTGCACTATTTTTGTTTAGTTCCCTGAAATTCAACGTAGGAACGTTGGGGACGTTTTCCCCACAATATCTGCAAAAAGAAGACCAACTATATGAAACAGCTCAACTTGCTGCTTGTATTATGGTGACTGCTAGCGAAATGGTGGTGAATAAAATGCAGAGCAAGATTGGTTTCATGCCCAGAAAGAGTACCACAGATGCAATTTTTGTGTTGAGTGTGTTGGTAAAGAAGTACAGAGAAGGTCAGAAGGAGTTACATTGTATCTTTGTGGATCTAGAGAAGGCATATGATAGGGTGCCAAGAGAGGAACTGTGGTACTGTATGAGGAAGTCAGGTGTAGCTGAAAAGTATGTTAGGGTGGTGCAGGACATGTATGAGGATAGTGAGACAGTGGTGAGGTGTGCAGTTGGAGTGACAAATGGTTTCAAGGTGAAGGTAGGGTTACATCAGGGATCAGCTTTGAGCCCCTTCTTGTTTGCAATGGTGATGGACAGGTTGACAGATGAGGTCAGGCAGGAGGCTCCATGGACCATGATGTTTGCAGATTGTAGAGATAAGACGGAATACATGTGTGTGAATGAGAGGGAGGCAGGTAGAAAGGTGAAGATGCAAGGAGTAGAGGTCATAAAGGTGGATAACTTCAAATATCTTGGGTCAACCATCCAGAGCAATGGACAGTGCAAAAAAGAGGTGAGGAAGAGGGTGCAGGCAGGATGGAGTGGGTGGAGACGGATGTCAGGGCTGATGTGTGACAGAAGGATAGCAGCAAGAGTGAAAGGGAAGTTTTACAATACAGTAGTGCGTCCTGCTATGATGTATGGTTTGGAAACTGTGGCTTTGTCTAAAAGACAGGAGGCTGAGCTGGAGGTGGCGGAGATGAAGATGCTGAGATTTTCGTTGGGAGTGACAAGGATGGACAAGATTAGAAATGAGCAGATCAGAGGGAAGTGAAGGTGGAGCAGTTTGCAGATGAAGCCAGAGAGGCCAGGTTGAGATGGTTTGGAAATGTGTTGAGGAATAGTGGATATATTGGGCAAAGAATGTTGGAGATGGAGCTGCCGGGTAGAAGGAGAAGAGGTAGACCTCAGAGAAGGTTTATGGATGTAGTGAAGGTGGACATGGAGGCAGTTGGTGTGAAAGTAGAGGAGGCAATGGATAGGGCAAGATGGAGGCAGATGATCCGCTGTGGCGACCCCTAAAGGGAGCAGCCGAAAGAAGAAGATATACACTGCTCAAAAAAATAAAGGGAACACTTAAAGAACACAATAACTCCAAGTAAATCAAACTTCTATGAAATCAAACTGTCCACTTAGGAAGCAACACTGATTGACAATCAATTTCACATGCTGTTGTGCAAATGGAATAGACAACAGGTGGAAATTATTGCCAATTAGCAAGACACACTCAATAAAGTAGTGGTTCTGCAGGTGGGGACCACAGACCACTTCTCAGTACCTATGCTTTCTGGCTGATGTTTTGGTCACTTTTGAATGTCGGTGGTGCTTTCACACTCGTGGTAGCATGAGACGGACTCTACAACCCACACAAGTGGCTCAGGTAGTGCAGCTCATCCAGGATGGCACATCAATGCGAGCTGCGGCAAGAAGGTTTGCTGTGTCTGTCAGCGTAGTGTCCAGAGGCTGGAGGCACTACCAGGAGACAGGCCAGTACACCAGGAGACGTGGTGGAGGCCGTAGGAGGGCAACAACCCAGCAGCAGGACCGCTACCTCCGGCTTTGTGCAAGGAAGAACAGGAGGAGCACTGCCAGAACCCTGCAAAATGACCTCCAGTAGGCCACAAATGTGTATGTGTCTGCACAAATGGTTAGAAACCGATTCCATGAGGATGGTATGAGGGCCCGACGTCCACAGATGGGGATTGTGCTCACAGCCCAACATCATGCAGGATGCTTGGCATTTGCCAGAGAACACCAGGATTGGCAAATTCACCACTGGTGCCCTTTGCTCTTCACAGATGAAAGCAGGTTCACACTGAGCACATGTGACAGAGTCTGGAGAAGACGTGGAGAGCGATCTGCTGCCTGCAACATCCTTCAGCATGACCGGTTTGGCAGTGGGTCAGTAATGGTGTGGGGTGACATTTCTTTGGAGGGCCGCACAGCCCTCCATGTGCTCGCCAGAGGTAGCCTGACTGCCATTAGGTACCGAGATGAGATCCTCAGACCCCTTGTGAGACCATATGCTGGTGCGGTTGGCCCTAATGCAGGACAATGCTAGACCTCATGTGGCTGGAGTGTGTCAGCAGTTCCTGCAAGATGAAGGCATTGAAGCTATGGACTGGCCCGCCCGTTCCCCAGCCCTGAATCCGATTGAGCACATCTGGGACATCATGTCTCGCTCCATCCACCAACGCCACGTTACACACACACACACACATTATATATATATATATATATATATATATATATATATATATATATATGGACGAAAATGCCTTGTTGATGTGAGAGGTCAGAGGAGAATGGGCAGACTGGTTCAAGATGATAGAAAGGCAACAGTAACTCAAATAACCAACCAAAATCTCTGAGGAATGTTTCCAACAGCTTGTTGAAAGTATGCCATGAAGAATTAAGGCAGTTCTGAAAGTAAAGGGACTCTAACCTTTTACTGTACCTAATAAAGTGGCCGGTGAGTGTATTTTGGCTTTGTGTTAAAACTAAGACTATATTTATTTCTTTATCTTGGATTTTATTCATAGTTATTTTCAAAATGAATTTTAAATTGTTTTATTTGGGTTTACAAATGATACAAATTCTTTGAAAAATTAATATTTCTTATGTCGTCTACTGATTATGCTGGCAAAGTATTATATTCATAAATATAAGGTGCAGAAGAGTAGATCCCTTTTTTGTCACTATATAAAAGATGGAAATACTATGTGAAAAATGTATGTTCTTCCTGTAATAGGAAAGCTGTGAACCTGGAACCTGTGCTCTGATGACATTTTATGCAAATAGTCCTTATAGTTTTGTACTATAATTTTGACTCCTTGAATTTACTGATATTTCTCTGTACTAATTTATGATAATTTATTTATTTACATATTTTCTGATTGATTACACCATGTAACAATATTCAAAAAAAATTGTTCCCAGTTGTTAAGTGTGTTTTCCTGATTGTTTGTACCCTAAATGAATAGAAAAAAGTTATTATTCCCTGTAAACTTTGCTTTTGTGGTCAGCACAATGATATTTTGAAATTGATCTATTTTTAAGGATATTCGCCATATTTCAAGATACTTAAGAAGCTTCTGGAATTGTGAGAACTATCAAGAAGTTTCTAGAACTGTCCAGAATTATCTAGAACTTTCTGGGACTGTACAGAATTGTAGGTAGCTGTATAACTACAGTTATATAGTGCCACTATAGCCCTTCCTGAGAGACAGAGAGACATGATCTAATTGATTGGGACTGCATAGTAAGTGGGCAACAGCCATCACAGACAAAGGGGAATTGACCTAGACAGACAGGTGTGAATTCATTGTCTATTCAGATTCTGATAACGACAGTATTCACACTTCACCCCACACCCATTACAGGAGGAGCTTAGGAAGGACCACTACTTTCAAATGTATATATTGTGTGTTACTCTGCTACCGGGTGATCAGTCTTGCTCTGCTGAATCCTCAGTACACTCTTGTACTTTGATACTGCATGGAATAAAGATTGACCATTTTTATCGAGTTTGGAGAGACATCCTTTTTCCTTACAGTACACAGCAACTTAGTCAATTTAGATGGCATCAAGAGGTTGCATACATCCAGCAGATGCATTTTGCTATGTATGTGGCCATTTTATAAAGACAAGAGTGAAAAAGTACTCTGTGGAAGCATCTGCTAAGATGTGTGAGGCCTACAAAGCATACTTCGGCATGCCTGTTGGTGACCAAGACAAACCGTGGGCTCCTCATTTCACATGTGAACGCTGCAAGAAAACTCTTGAAGGTAAGCAGATAAATGATACTCTCTTAAATAGCAGATTTAAATTTTTATTTTGCAAAATTTTTAAATCAGTTAAAGTTTAAAAGAGCTTTAATTAACACCTTTTCACATGTTGTAGTTAAATATATCAAATATATACAGATATATTTTATTGTTTGATATATAACAGATTTCAAACTGTGTTAATATCGCACATACCACTAGTCATTAGTGTGAAATAGGCCTAAATCAAATTCTCAATCCAAATTTTATTTTGTTTGCTTATAGGTTGGTACAGGGGAGAGAAGAGAGCCATGCATTTTGCTGTCCCAAGAATTTGGCGTGAACCGACTGATCACTCAACAAATTGCTACTTCTGCATGGTGGACCCTTCCAAATGTCGCACTGGCAAAAATGCAATGCCTGTAACGTATCCTGACATTCCTTCATCTATTGCCCCAGTACCACACTGCCCTGAACTTCCTGTACCAACACCTCCAGACAGAGCAACACCACCTTCAGAAGAAAGCAGCAGGTCAGACACCCAGGAAGATGTTGAAGATCACGATTTCTCTTCATGTGCAGATGAGGAGCGGAAGCCATACTATCCTAACCAAAAAGACCTCAACGATCTGATCAGAGACCTTGGTCTCACCAAGTCCAACGCTGAGGTTCTGACATCAAGGCTCAAGCAATGGAACTTATTAGATGAAAGCGTCCAAGTCACAGGTCAGAGGAAGCATCACCAAGTTTTTTCCACCTTCTTCAGTCATCAAGACGGACTGTGCGTCTGCAACAATGTGGCCAGTCTATTCAAGACTATAGGTATCACCTGTAACCCGAATGAGTGGCGTCTCTTCATAGACAGCTCATGCAAGAGCCTCAAAGCTGTGCTGCTTCACAATGGGAACAAGTACCCATCTCTTCCTGTAGCTCACTCGGTGCACCTGAAAGAGGAATACACCAGTGTCAATATGTTGCTAGGTGCCTTGAAGTATGATGAATACGGCTGGGAAGTTATTGGAGATTTCAAAATGGTGTCATTCCTGATGGGCCTGCAAGGTGGTTTTACTAAGTATCCTTGCTTTATTTGCCTTTGGGACAGCCGGGATACTAAAGCGCACTACCACAGGCGGGACTGGCCTCAGCGGACAGAGTTCACTGTGGGGAAGAACAATGTAAAGTGGGAGCCACTGGTGGACCCACGCAAGGTGCTGATGCCACCACTACACATCAAGTTGGGGCTCATAAAACAATTTGTCAGGGCTCTAGATAAGGAGTCGAGAGCTTTCAATTACCTCCAAGATCTTTTCCCTAAGCTGTCTGAAGCAAAGATCAAAGCTGGTGTCTTCGTCGGACCACAAATCAAGATCATAGAGTGCAGTGAATTTCCAAGAAGCTGAATAGGAAGGAGAGAGCCGCTTGGAAAAGTTTTGTTGCAGTGGTTCGCGGCTTCCTAGGCAATCATAAAGATGAAAACTATGTACAACTGGTCCAGACTCTGATAAAGAACTATGCTGCAATGGGCTGCAGGATGTCACTCAAAATCCATATCCTTGATGCTCATCTTGATAAGTTCAAAGAGAACATGGGAGCTTATTCAGAGGAGCAAGGCGAGCGCTTCCACCAGGACATTATGAACTTTGAACGCCATTACCAAGGACAATATAACAAGAACATGATGGGCGACTATATTTGGGGCTTGATTCGTGAATCTGATTTGCAGTATAGTCGTAAATCTCGGAAAACCACACACTTCTGAGCAGTTTTTGGTAATCTGTGTAAATTTGCAATGCCTATAGTGTTCTTAGTCTGACTGTATAAATGAGAAGATGCAAAATCGTCTGTTTCTATAATAAAAATTCATAATTTTCATTGCCGTGGTCACAAAAGCGAAGTTTATGATGAATGTAAGCAATTTTTAATTTGTTTTAGACATAAGCAATTGGAATATAACATTAAAAAGCTGGGAACAAAACTTGTTTTAGTTATCATCTCTCTCCCTTGGTTTGTTGTGGCTTATGATGACAATAATAAAAAAAAGTCTGGTACATAGATTAAATTTTGTAGGATATGTACAAAAAACTGTCTCATTGGCATATAGCCAAAACGCCCATCATTGTCACAGGCACAAAAATAGTACTTTATAAACGTTGTCCAACTAATCTGCTGTAAAAACATGTTTAATAGGCAACAAAAATGTGTGGTTTGGGACTAGAGGTGGGTAATCCAGGTCCAAAAAGTAAAATCCGTGGCCAGGATTTTGTTCCAACTGCTTGAATTCTTTTTTTTGCTCAAACCAGCAGCAAAGGTGTTATGGCAGTTGGAACAAAACCCTGGGGAGGCTTTTTACTTTTTGGACCTGGATTACCCACCTCTATTTGGGATGCAGCATTAAATAATGCAAGTTAAAAAGCCCCAGTGGCTGCTGTTCAGTAAACATCTCCAAGTGAAAGTTTAGGTGCTTGCTAATTAAAGATGTGTTTACTGATGAAAATGTATACTTTTATTGAAGTAAGCTGATGCTGATGTTTAAAATATTAAGCTGATGTTGGCTTTGTATTTGCCAACATGCAAAATTCGGTCTACGTTTAAGGCACATCGGTGCAACTGCAGCACCATTTAGGGTTGGAACTGAAATTTCAAATGAGAAACTGGCACCTAAGAACCTGATTTAGCTTTAAATATGAGTTTATTATTTATAAGAGGCTGAACATGGTTACTTATTCGCAGCTTCCGATTCGTTTGGCTCTTATTCGTCGGCTGAAGTTAGCTCTTTATTCGTAGCTTCTCTTTTAGCGTATAACGGTACAAAAAAGGGATGTTCACAAACGCTATATGCTGCACAGTCTTCACTTTTTTTCCAGAGACTAACGATGGAGACTTAATAATGAAGTTAGGAATGTGTACTGTGTTTTCCTTACCATTGTGAATATGAAGATTATAATTTAAAATGAATAAAATATTTATTTCTGTAAATATATCTTATTCCTTCAATTAATTTTCAATGTTTAATTTCATTACCAGTAGTTTGAAGGATGAGACTGAAGGAAAAAAATAAGGGTGAGTTTACAGATTAAATTTAAAGCTAATCTAAATCTATATTTAATGTTATTACACTGAATAGTTTTCCAATCTCAGATGTACCTGACAATATGGCACAATGAGTAAATGTGCGTAAAAGGAAATGGATAAGAAGCTGAAGCTTGAGGGATTAATTTGCATGGAATGAAATGGATTCTAAACAGAAAAAACACTGTTCCTGTAAGGAAAACCAGGTTTTAGCCTAGCCCAAGCTGATTTAATACATTAAAATAACTGGTAACATGGCTCATGGAGCAGTAATGCACACAATGACATGAATAGGATGCTGAAATTCCAGGTGGATACTGGAATTATAATCTTCATATTCACAATGGTAAGGAGAACACAGTACACATTCCTAACTCCATTATTATGTCTCTGTCGTTAGTCTCTCCGAATGTGTTAAAAGTGAGAACTGCAGCGTATAGCGTTTGTGAATCCTCCCTTTTTTTTTTACCGTCATTTGCTAAAAGAGAAGCTACAAATATAGAGCTAACTTCAAAGTACAATATTGGAATGAATATAAAAATTTTACTTTGTCTTTTAAATCCTGTTTTGAGGATTAAATCCTATTTTAAGAATTGAAAGTGAGCTTCTAAATGCATTTCAGCAAAAGGCACAAAATAACAGCACACAGCTTAGTGATGTTTTCATGAATGCAATATGAAAAAGTCAGCAAGAAGGATAAGATGACCAATTTAGGACTTTATTATTAAGGAAGGTTAATGTTAACATTTCCTGCAGGAGTATGTAAAACTGTGTATCTGATCCTGAATAGTGTAAACAACTAAGATCATGGTTATGTTGTATTTGAGGTTTTTTTTGCCTCTGTATTTCTTTAGGGCAACTCATTTCAGCTTATGATGTATGTGATCTGTCACGAGTGTGACCTTGTTTAGCCATGTTTTATCTTTAGACAGCAGACTATAATGATTATTAATCAGAGATTGGATTTTGGGGTTTATATAAAAACACTGATCACTGTCTGAAATGCATGCACATGGTCCAAATCCAGATGATTTTTCTGAAAGTCAAATCCAAAACAAGATCAGACAGATATTAGATATGCAAACAGGAATTAGACGTGACCACCTGCATAAACATAACTTTTAAGGGCTTCATATGGTTTCTGTGCTGACTGTCCACAACCAGTCTGAAACTATCACCACAGTATCTGAAAGAAAGGCAACATCACATCGAGTCCATTTACATGCAGGATTAGCAGGCTGAGCCGTGATCCCAAAATAACTGTCCAGGTGATCTTAAATCCCAGTGACCATTCTGAGAACTTACTTCATTTAAGAAAATCATTACACTTTACATTTTGTCAGGTCCGACTATATGAGGACAGTTAACAAGCTACTCCAATCCTTCAAAATATAGGGCAGTTAAAAGCCAATAGTTTAAATCTAGATTGCATTCATTTTACCATTTAACACAGATCAGTAAACTGGGGCTGGCTTTAAAAATGGGGCTACATGAGTGGCATAGCTGAGCTCTCAATATGAGAAAGCCGTCACACTGAGGTTTTTTTCCCTAGAATATTGTTCTTTCTAAAACGTATTCTTGTATTGTCCTTTTCCAAACATATGTCTCTTATTTCTTTTGAATTCATCTGTGAATAAGACATTAGACTAGATTGGAGGAATCCGGTAAGCTGCTGCATCCTCCTCCTCAATCGAAAGTGCAGCAGAACGGTTCTTCTGCCAAGAATTAGTCCTTTTCCGGTACCAACTTCAACACTTTGCCAATAGCAATAGTTTTACCTGCAAAGAGAGACAACACATCTCCATTTCTCAGCTGCATGTAGCATGAATTCCATCTCTACAACTGTACAAACAGTAGCAAGTCTATATGAGATGCTTAACAACACAACATAATTTGAGACACGTGATCATTTGCACAGCGCTATACTGATGGGCATTAGCTTCCATTACTTGTTAGCTAGATTAGCGTCGTAGTTCCATTGCAAAACCAAATGAAACTTGAATGAAATTAAGAATTACATTATATTCAAGAAATACAATTACAAAACAATCTGACATTGCCTTTTTTTATGATATCACCCTTCCTAGGTTGAGTAACAACTTAAATAATGACCAAAGACACTCTGCTTGGGCCGTTTTTATATACTTGAGTGTGTGTATGTACACATATATAGACATACGTTTTTAAGAACACTTTGTACATTTATAGAGTAGATAAAATGACACACATTATCACTATGCAGTGCCATGCAGGACTGTGGGATGCTGCAGGGTCCTTTAGGAGCTGCCCTCCAAGCCTTTTTTTAAATTTGATCTGCCCTACTACCTCCCTGACAGTCACATCAAAAGAATCCTGTACTTAGTGACCTCTTAGATAAGACTTGGAAGGTGGTGTGATGTTCAGCCTTCAGAAGCAGGCTAGGGCTGGGGGTGAGAAGGATGAAGAGAATGGGGCTGTTGGGGGTAGAGGATGGTTGGTAGGTGGCCTTTGGGGACGCCCTGGTTCTCCCTTTTCTTCTGCACAGCATAACAGTATTACCTATTTACCTATTATTTTTTAAAACAGGAAATAGAACATTCTGAAGCAGAAAGCTTTACTACTTAACTACTGAGAACTATCCAAGATGTACAATATTTATATATATATATATATATATATATATATATATATATATATATATATATATATATATATATATATATATGTGTGTGTATATGTATATATAATTTTAACACCGAGGCTTTATGGACTTTTACTCCAATGTGACCTAAAAGCAAATTCAAACCACATAAATATAGTTAACCAAGATCTTACCCTCATCCCTCAGAGTGAACCGACCCATCTGTGGGAAGTCTTTAAACGTCTCTAAGCAGATGGTTCCTGCTGTTCTGAGACGAGCAATGCATACTTGGTCTTGTTTGACAAAGCGCGGACGTGTCTTGCTCTTTTCTCCCGTCTTCTTGTCCACCAGACAAATTAAGGCCTTTTAGCATAACAGGAAAACAGGCAATAGTATCGAGTTAGAAATAAAATAAGTGCAGAGAAATTTCAGATGTGTCACCAGGGAACAAGCAGCAGTTCCTTACTGTTATCTGGACTTCTTCTATGCAGGTATGAATGTGTAGCACTGCATTGTAACCTGGACATATAATGGATTTGTGTTCAATAATGACAATCTGCAAAAAAAGGCAAAAGACAAAAAATGAGGCAAAAACATGAAAAAAACACTTGCTCAGCAAGCAACTACAGTCAGTGTAATACCTGGGCATCAAACGTGCGTCCTGAGTGGCAGAGGTTTTCAGCATTGCATAGGATAAAGCCAGGCAGGATCTCCTCCTCTTCAATGCCTTTGAGGCGCAGCTTCAGGTTCTCTCCAGGCCCTGCATCATCTGTCTCCACATCATCTGACAGCAGGCTTAGTACCTCAACAGTGTGCTATGAAAATAACACCATGTTTTAAACATGCAGATCCAATTAGGCCCCGGCAATAGGGCAATATAATTATATATCCTTGATTACTGAAAGTAATGTGCATGTCTGTCGGTTTGTCTGTCTGTTCTGCGATGGACTGGCGACCTGTCCAGGGTGTATCCTGCCTTCTGCCCGATGATAGCTGCGATAGGTTCCCAGAAGGAGAAGCGGGTTAGAAGGGTGTGTGTGTGTGTGTGTGTGAGTGATTACTGAAAGTAACCTGATGGTGATGTGTAAAAGGCGGTAATCGCCATGTTAGGAAACACAACTAAGAGAATATGAGAAGACAAATTTATGTCTTCTCATATTCTCATGTCTTAACTATGTAGATATGCTGGGTAACGGGATCTTGTTCCTGTGCAGACATGTACCCCCAGAGGTGTTATAAAGCAGGAGACAGGTTACTGTTTGAAATATGAATGGGAAAGCTAAACATTGTTTTGTTTGTCTGTTTATGAAGAAAATCTTTTAGTAAATGGAGCCAAACGGCTTGCTAGTTAAGCTCCCACGTTTGTTGATATATACATATGCAGTATCTACAACAAGCTAAAAAATCATGCCTTTTGTGTTTTATTGTTATGTCAGATTTTATCACTGATTTCAGGTCTCTCTCACCATTCAAAAATAATCCCATAAAGCACCTTAAATTTTTCCCTTAAGTATAAAACTCTAAGAATCCCTCAGATGTTTCTTTTAGCTGAGAGAAAACGCTGAAGCCATTGCAGGGTTCTCTAATTAATGGAACTTATGATTAGCAGGTAATCTAGCTAAACATTAAAACTAACCAACTTTCATAAAATCAGTATTGATAACTTGTTATTCCTGCTGATGAAAGATGAAAAATTAACTGCTTGGTTTAGCTGACAGTGATTAGTGTCTTCCATTCACAGTTTTGCATTTTAATCAAACCCTCTGTTAACAAAGGAGGGGGTTTTAGCCAAGTTCAATGACAAAGGAGCAGAGTAGAGGAAGGCTTATCTTGCAGCTTAAAGACTTTATGCTTTTGACTTAGAAAAACCTCATAACAGCATTTTAAAAATCCTAGACACTACAGAGATGAGTTCTACCATCCCCTCTCATTACCTTTGTGTGTTAATATTGATGAAAACTCAGATAAAATGTTGCAGTGATTTCGGTGAATACTGCGGAAAAAGTTGAACGTGTGGCTGTTGATTAGGCAGAATAATGTTAAAGTGATCGGCTAAAGCATTTGGGAAACAAACTGGAGAGCAATGATGCTCTGATAAACAGCGCGGTCACAATATTCTTAACTTCAAGTTTTTTGCACTTTAGTTTTCTTTGGCCTTTTTTCCCAAACATCAGAAAGAGTAGCTAGCTGCCTGGCTAACTGATTATTTTGATTGTGTTTATGTTTCAGCTGTGCACGTATAGTCGGTTACAAGGTAACAGACATGACAGTTGATTGTCAACTTAGAGTAAATTAAGATTTCATAACTTGATTAGAAGCTATAAAGAAAGATTCCTAAACTAAGACAAGATTTGCATCTGTGGTACGAATTTGTGAAAAATTTTGACTTCTCAGATCTTATAGCAAAACGACAGGAATTTTCTATAATGCAGCCCGACTGGACTATGTGTCATTTTATCCACAGGATTGACTGTCACTGTATAGCTTCAATATTTATCCACAATAGTACAGAAAATGATGTGATAAAGCTGTGACTCAAAATTTTTAATATTTGAAGCAAAAGCTCCTCAATAATATAAAGCAAGGAGTGGGCTTAGAGTGTAACAATAATAATAATAATAATAAATTATTATTGTTGTTGTGACTACAAAATTTACAATAATTAACATTATTTACCATTATTATTATTATTCAGTGATTTAATATATTTTATAAATGATCGGTATTATAACACATTTCATTGAGGTCATTTATTTTTACTGTGTTTTGCTCTGTTGTTTTCATCACTAATTCTGCACAAAACTAATAATGGAGCAAGTCGGAACGAAATTCATTGTATGGTGAAAGTGTACCAGTAAATGGGTTCAGAAAAAGCTAACACATTAAACAATATGTACTCAATGTTTTATTACCTTGTTACTGTAAAACATTATGGGCCATTATTGAGCCTTTAAAAGCATTTAGGCAACGCTAGAGTAAATTCTCCATTGTCTCTGCTGCATGTGATTTACTGAGCAACATTTGCAGTATTTTCCATACAGCTCAAGTGCCCCAGTGGTGGAATTGTGAAAACTGTGAAATAATAATGGTTTTCCAAAGTCTTCTATTGTGGAACTCGTGAATGACTGCTGTAATGACAGTAAACACCTTGTTTTTAAAATATGTAAAACAGATCTTTGCAAGCAAATTCCAATTTGAGGTTTCTCCAGCAGGGAGCACTGTTAGCACTGAGATAGCCACAGACTCACCAGAAGAGGATTATAATCACTGTTGTCAGAAGAAAACCTTGTATCTCCAAAATTAGAACTTTACAGGAGAAAGAAAAAACATACTGTAGTTTTAATGCAAGTCAAAGGAATTGGACATTTTTCCAAGTCATTTTGGGCCGTTTCTTTTGCTCCGTTCATCATGAAATTTACACACAATGTAAAGGGCAACAGGTCCTTAAAAAATTATGTCAAAGACTGAAAAATGACAAAAATGGAGATACAAGGTTTTCTTCCGAAAGCAGCGATATACAAGTTTGCAGTAACATTCATTAAAATGACAGGTGAATCGGTTTTCAAAAGATGTTGGGGGTACTTATTATCTCATTATTACTAATACTAGTATTACATTATTTATGGGAGTTTTTATTAAAGATTTTTAATTAAAAGTCAATGCTAAAAAAGGCATGTGAACTAAAAAAATAAAGACCAGGGGTGTCCAAGCTTGTTTGTAAAATTGTGGCTGCAGATTTTAATCCTAAACAAACTTGAGATACTGGTTCAATCAGTTGGTCTCAGTCTTCAAACAGCTGATCATGTGTGATCATTTTGCTTTGATGGACACCCCCTGAAACAGACAATAGGTCAAAGCTGCAGTGGACTGTGATAATCGTGATTTTTATACTAGAAAGTATCATTAATTATTTTTTGATATTGCCAAAGCCTAGATCCAGTACAGCTCCTGAGATGCTTTAACTAAAATTGCTGACTGATGCGCAAGCCAATGAAACTGAGCATGACAAAAGTACTGTTTATGCAAAGCATAGTTCTGGCTCTAAAATCTGATTGGCTGAAGTCACTATACACACGTGACAGGAGGAATAAATTGAATTGTATATTGAGCCAAGTTATCATGTTGTTTGGAAACTACTACATTGGCTGCTAGAAAAACTGTGATAATTAGGGAAATTATTTATTGGTGTATTTAACATATCACAGCTGTCACAACAAAACCTCCATTTTAGACATTTTTCAGTTTGACATAATTTTGAAAGTTTGAAAATGCTAATCGCCCTTTATGCTGTGTTTGAATTGCATGATAACCTGACCTAAAGAAACAGCCCAAAATTATTTGAAAAAAAAAACAAAAAAACAAAAACAAAACTCTGGTTCCATTGACTTACATTAAAAGTATGTTTTTTCATTGTCCTGTAAAGTGGAATTTTGGAGATACAAGTTTTTTTCCCAACAGCAGTGACATTGTATTTTGTCACTTTTTTAAATAACAGTACAAAAATACCCAAGGTCATATAGTGATAATATCACCATTCCTTAACAGTCATAAAATCACTAAAAGAGAGCCTCAAGTGGCTCATTGGTGTAATAATCTTACCCTATTCGGCATCATGATGAGCTGTTGTGCTTTGCTTATGGTCCCTGATTCCAGTTTTCCAAGGACTACAGTGCCCATGTCCTGCACAGAAAATGACAATGGGGATTATAAGGACTGATAAACACAGCTTTACAGACCAAAACAGATGTACTTTCATTTTTCACAACTTTGTCCTAAAGTTGAAAGGATTACTGTGCTTTTAACACTGATATATGTAAATGACCTGTTATGACAGGCTGCTTTGTGTTTTCAGGTATAAGCTGAATGGGCATGAAAAATCACAACAAAATTTAAATAGCTGTTTTAACTCGCAGCAGGGAAAAAATTTAATCCTCACAGTCTTGACACTCTCCTTGTGTTTCCTAAATGTCAGCTTCACTTTCTCTTCCAGTCACTGGCTAGCAATTGTTTTGCTATCTGATTTCACTTCGGTCAAGCTTTCAGGGTTTTTTTTTTTTTGTTTTTGTTTTTTTTTTTACACATACCATTCCTGACAATTCACTGTGAATTGGAAGAATCTGCATGAAGGATCTGTAAAAGAAACCTGATGCTTGTGGAGGATGTCAAAGCCAAACACAAATAAAAAGTCAGTCTGAACTGAAGAAAAAAAAGTTGCTGTATTATTGTTGTCAGTGATCTGCAAACTGTACTTGACAAATGATATAAATTTGCATCCAAAAATTTTACAGTCCACCTTACCCGGTACTTATCTACAATGGGCAATCTGATGGGACCATCACTTGATCTGTTGAAGTTTGGCAAGCTGTCCAGATGTGGAATAAACGGTAATCCTCTAAAAGAAGAGTTAAGAGCACACATAATGGAAACACATTTTGTAAGCCAACATATTTTTATTAATAATTCAAAAGTTTGGAAATCACCTGTCAAGTTAATAATTGTTGTAATTTTTAATGATAAAAACCAACTTCTGTGGAATGAAATATTACAACCTACTGGAAATGTATTTTAAATGTTAATTTTTTTTATTATTTTGTATTAAGTCATTAAATTTTATTAACAAACTGTAATCATCTATTTATAGCAGTTTCTTGTAAATCTATCCATCCCATGATTTGATCAACACTTTTGAAATATGAGGCATTCGATATTAATTTTTAAAGTAATGCTACAAAGATTTGTCATCTGCAGCTCCACTCATCATTCTGAGTATATCTACAATTGATTTTTACATATTCCTGCAAACTATTTGAAACCAATGAAGTAGTAAAGTATTAACATAATCTTATATATGAACAAAAAAGGTTTTTTTTTATTTAATACAGGGATTCCAAACTTTTAAGCAAAGGTTTAAATGGTGCATTTTACAACTCTAGATTTAGTATGCAACTCCTAGGTACTACCCTCAAAAAGAACTTTAAATCCACTAAAATCTACAGCAATGATTTACATGCTTTACCTCTATGTAGTGCAAGTTATCTCTGTGTACTAAAGCTTCACTTACGTATACCAGGGACACAGCTCAGAAGTTTCCTTTAAGTTGGCTCCTGTCAGTCCAGAGCAGGGCATGAAGTGGATGTCTTTCTTTGGGTTAAAGCCCACCTTCTTCAGAAATGGCACTAATTTCTCCTTACATTCTTCATATCTGCAGAATGAATTGTTTGAACATTGTTGTTAAAGCCACTGCAAAAATAATGTGAAGTAATAAAAAAATGTTTTCAACAGTACTCTGAGATTGTATTTGGTTTCCGACAGCCATGCTCTGAACAGTGTCTTAAGGAATTAGTTATATTAGTAATAATGACACAATTTTCCCCTTACCCTTCATGTAGTTAATCTGTCAAAGCATGCTTTGTGTCTGAATTTTTCTTCTTTTGTTTTGTATTGAAAGCTACAAGGCTAATATAGCAAACATGTAGTTATTAGCAACTACCAATTAGCACTGTGCAAACTGTACGGCTTAATAACCACACATTTACTTCATAAAAATAGACAAGTATAAAGCTATTCAGTATTGTTTTAGCTAAGCATTTTGTTTATTTTTGTAGATAACAGGTCATGCAGCATCAGAAACCCCACAAGCAGGTGTATTTGTAGAAGTACATAACTGGTTCCATTGCTCATTTTTTCCTTTAACTTCACAAAGTATTGTGCTCTATTCACCTATCCAAGCTCCAGTTTACAGTAGGATCATCCATTTTGTTGATGAGGACTATCAGGTGTTTGACTCCAGCAGTTTTGGCCAGCATAGCATGCTCACGGGTCTGACCTCCCTTTTCAAAGCCTGTCTCAAACTCCCCTTTTCTGGCAGAGATAACCTGGCAAGACAGTATGAAAGAGAAAAATTAAAACAGAAATCAAATTAAATAAAACTGGCTTTGAGAGAAAGTGGAGAAAATGCAACACAGAGATTCTGTGTCTATGTACATTTATTTTTAAGATTATCTTTAGCTACACATTTTACATTAGACTAAAAATGCATGTAGTTTTGGTTGTTTGTAACCAAATAGTATTACTACTGAAACTTCCTGCACTAGGAACTTCCATATAAAAAAGTGGTGTAAAATTGGGCTGCTTCCAGGCCACAGCTCTGCAGTTTAGTGCTTTCCTTCTATTAACATTCTGAATTTAAATTATGAAGGCCTTGCTGACTAGCTGATAACACACGTGCATTTAATAAGACAGAAAGCTAAACTTTAAGAACTGAAAGTTATTTCAGAATGACTATGGCATTGTATCTACAACATGAAGCGCTCAGCAGGAAAATAAATTGTTTTTTAAAAAAAACCAACCAGCACCGCCAAATCAGCCTGTGAGGCACCACCAATCATGTTAGGTACAAAGCTTTTATGGCCCGGGGCATCCAGGATGGTAAAGTGCTTTTTCTCTGTTTCAAAGTAGGCTCTTCCCACTTCTACAGTTTTCCCCTTGTCTCTCTCCTCCTGGTTTGTGTCTAAAGCCCAGGAGAGATACCTGTAAGGAAATGTCACTCAAATATTATTGCAAAACTACATTTGACTACCTTTTAAGAAACAGTTTTAAAACAGAGGTACTATCTAACATCTAAAAAAAATCTTAAACTACTTGATTAGATAAACTTAAAATAAAACTTCACAACAATAAAGCATTCTTACCATGTCTCTCTGTTCTTCTCTTTTGCTTCTCTTTCATATTTCTCTAGGGTTCTTTTGTCCACCATACCAGTTAAATACCTGAAGGAAAAAATAATATATTATGCACTTTTGTTTAGATTACACATTTCCTTGAAGCTTTGCTATTTGTTTCAAAATGAATATTCCATTTTAAAATTATGTATATATTACTCACATAATCTGACCACCAATTGTTGATTTGCCTGCATCTAAAGAAAAAAGAAAAAAATTGTAGACAATTAAAAAGGTTGATAAACAATCTTGTTAATCTCATTCTGACTACATAATAATAAGAGTGTAAATGAAAAGTAAAGTGGAAGTGATTAATGCAACACACACTGACGCACCAACATGTCCAATGAACACCACATTAACATGCTCCTTTTTGGGGGCATCTGGAGGAGGAGGGGGCAGTTTAGGGGCAGGCATCTCTTCATCCTCCTCCATTATTTCATCTTGGGCCTCATCTCCAAAGGCTCCACCTTCTTCCATGGCCCCACCTCCTGGTTCCACCTCATCTTTGTCCCCCTTTTCCTCCCACGTCTCTACTGT
This sequence comes from Pygocentrus nattereri, assembly GCF_015220715.1. Classification (NCBI taxonomy): domain Eukaryota; kingdom Metazoa; phylum Chordata; class Actinopteri; order Characiformes; family Serrasalmidae; genus Pygocentrus; species Pygocentrus nattereri. The sequence goes on from NC_051223.1 coordinate 13,624,761, forward strand.
GTTAGCATCTGTCTCTCCGTTCTCCACAGCAGCTTTAGAGATACAATTTAAGACCCAGTCTCAGGTCAAACATACAGAAAAAGGAGACCAAATGTGCACTTGCTGTTAAAAGTCCAAACGAACACAGTATAAATTATTTTTAAAAAGCCTATATGATACAATATTGAGTGTTAGTAACCACACAGCAAAGTCTGAATAGATAAAACAAGATAGGCATCTAATAAAACATCCATCCATCCATCCAGCCATCCATCCATCATCTTCCGCTTCTCCGGGGTTCGGGTCGCGGGGGCAGCATCCTGAGCAATGAGGCCCAGACCTCCCTTTACCCAGCCACTTCCACTAACTCCCTGGGAGGGATTCCGAGGCGCTCCCAGGCCAGCTGGGCGATATAGTCACGCCAGCGTGTCCTGGGTCTTCCCCGGGGTCTCCTCCCCGGTGGACTTGCCTGTGACACCTCCCAAGGGAGGCGTCCAGGAGGCATCCTAACCAGATGCCCGAACCACCTCAACTGGCTCCTCTCGACGTGGAGAAGCAGCGGCTCTACTTTGAGTCCCTCCCGGATGACCGAACTTCTCACCCTATCTCTAAGGGAGAGTCCAGCCACCCTGCGGAAGAAAACTCATTTCGGCCGCTTGTATTCGCGATCTCGTTCTTTCGGTCATTACCCAAAGCTCATGACCATAGGTGAGGGTGGGAACGTAGATCGACCAGTAAATCGAGAGCCTTGCCTTATGGCTCAGCTCTTTCTTTACCACAACAGACCAGTAAAGAGCCCGCATCACTGCTGACCCAGCACCAATCCGCCTGTCAATCTCCCGCTCCGTTGTACCATCACTCGTGAACAAGACCCTGAGATACTTAAACTCCTCCACTTGAGGCAAGAGCTCATCCCCGACTCAGAGAGGGCTCTCCACCCTTTCCCGCGTGAGAACCATGGCCTCGGATTTGGAGGTACTGATCCTCATCCCGGCCGCTTCACACTCGGCTGCAAACCGATCCAGTGAAAGCTGAAGTTCACGGCCTGATGTCCCCAATAGGACCACATCATCTGCAAACAGCAGCGATGTGACCCTGAGGTCACCAAACCGGACACCCTCCATCCCCTGACTGCGCCTAGAAATTCTATCTATAAAAATTATGAATAGAATCGGTGACAAAGGGCAGCCCTGACGGAGTCCAACTCTCACTGGGAACAAGTCTGACTTACTGCTGGCCATGCGAACCAAACTCATGCTTTGTTTGTACAGGGCCTGAATGGCTCGTAGCAAAGAGCCATGTACCCCGTCCTCCCGAAGCACCTCCCACAGAATACCCCGGGGAACACAGTCGAATGCCTTCTCCAAATCCACAAAGCACATGTGGACTGGTTGGGCAAACTCCCATGAACCCTCCAGAATCCTGGAGAGGGTAAAGAGTTGGTCCAGTGTTCCACGACCAGGGCGGGACCCGCACTGCTCCTCCTGTATCCGAGGTTCGACTATGAGCCGGACTCTCTTCTCCAGTACCCCTGCATAGACCTTGCCAGGGAGGCTGAGGAGTGTGATTCCCCTATAGTTGGAACACACCCTCCGGTCCCCCTTTTTAAAAAGAGGCACCACCACCCCAATCGGCCAATCCAGTGGCACCACCCCCGATGTTCATGCAAATGTTGAAAAGGCGCGTCAGCCAAGACAGCCCCACAACATCCAGAGCCTTGAGGAACTCGGGACGGATCTCATCCACCCCTGGAGCCCTGCCGCCAAGGAGGTTTTTAACTACCTTAGCGACTTCGGCCTCAGTAATGGACAAGCCTATTCCCATGTCCCCAGACTCTGCCTCCTCACTGGAGAACATGTTGGTGGGATTGAGAAGGTCCTCAAATTATTCCTTCCACCGCCCAATGACGTCTTCAGTCGAAGTCAGCAGCACACCATCTCCACTATATACAGTGCTAGTGGCACACTGCTTTCCCCTTCTGAGTCGCCTGACGGTTTGCCAGAATCTTTTCGGAGCCGACTTAGTCACTTTCCAAGGCCTCACCGAACTCTTCCCACACCCGGGTTTTTGCCTTGGCAACGACTGAAGCCGCAGAACGCTTGGCCTGTCGATACCTGCCAGCTGCCTCTCGTGTCCTACAGGCCAACCATGTCCGGTAGGACTCCTTCTTCAGCTTGACGGCATCTCTCACCTGGGGTGTCCACCACCGGGTTCGAGGATTACCGCCCCGACAGGCACCAACTACCTTGCGACCACAGCTACAGTCAGCCGCTTCAACAATGGAGAAGTGGAACATGGCCCATTCTGAGTCAATGTCCCCCACCTCCCCCGATATCTGGTCAAAGTTCTGACGGAGGTGTGAGTTGAAGATCAATCTGACAGGTTCTTCTGCCAGACGTTCCTAGCAAACCCTCACTATACGTTTGGGTTTGCCTGGTCTGACCGGCATCGTCCCCCACCACCTGATCCAACTCACCACCAGGTGGTGATCAGTTGACAGCTCAGCTCCTCTCTTTACCCGAGTGTCCAATACACATGGCCGCAAGTCCGCTGACACGACTACAAAGTCAATCATTGAACTGCGGCCTAGGGTGTCCTGGTGCCATGTGCACTTATGGACATCCTTGTGTTCAAACATGGTGTTCGTTATGGACAAACTGTGGTTTGCACAGAACTCCAAATACTGAACACCACTCGGGTTCAGATCAGAGAGGCCATTCCTCCCAATCACACCCCTCCAGGTCTTACTGTCGTTGCCCACGTGAGCGTTGAAGTCCCCCAGTAGGACAATCGAGTCTCCAGGAGGAGCACTTTCAAGCACCCCCCCCAAGGACTCTATGAAGGCTGGGTATTCTGAACTGCTGTTCGGTGCATAAGCACAGACAACAGTCAGGACCCGTTCCCCAACCCGAAGGCGTAGGGAAGCTACCCTCTCGTCCACCGGGGAAAACCCCAACATACAGGCGCCAAGTCGAGGAGCTATGAGAAAGCCCACACCTGCCCGCCGCCTCTCACCAAGGGCAACTCCAGAAAAGAAAAAAGTCCAGCCCCTCTCAAGGAGATTGGACCCAGAGCCCAAGCTGTGTGTTGAGGTGAGCCCGACTATATCTAGCCGGTATCTCTCAACCTTGCGCACCAACTCAAGCTCCTTCCCCGCCAGTGAGGTAACGTTCTAAGTTCCAAAAGCCAGTTTCAGCAACCGAGGATCAGAACGCCAAGGCCCACGCCTTCGGACACTGCCCGATCCACAATGCACCACACCCCTACTACTGCGGTGGTGGGTCGATGGGAGGGGGGACTCATGTAGCTCCTTCGGGCTGGGCCCGGCCGGGCACCATGAGTGAATGCCCTGCCACCAGACGCTCGCTGGTGAGCCCCTCCCCCAGGCCTGGCTCCAGGGTGGGGCCCCGGTAACCCTGATCCGGGCAGGGTACACAAGTCCTTCCTTTTCGGTTTCATAGGGGTGATTGTTGATCACACTTTGTCTGGCCTGTCACCTAGGACCAGTTTGCCATGGGAGTCCCTACCAGGAGCTTTTGCTCCAGACAACATAGCTCCTAGGATCATTCAAGCACACAAACCTCTCCACCACGATAAGGTGGTGATCCATGGAGAGGTCTAATAAAACACTGCTTAAAAAATTGCTCATCATTCCTATCTGAGAACTTTACACAGTTACACATCACCTGCTATGCTTAATGAGGGAGGGTGTGGCCTAAGGAGGTCAACACCCTATATCAAGGTGTGCATAATTATTAGGCAGCATTTTTCTTTAGCCAAAATGGGCCAAAAAAGAGATTTAACTGACTCTGAAAAGTCACAAATTACCAAAAGTCTCTCAGAGGGATGCAGCACTCTTGAAATTGCTAAGATGTTGGGGCTTGATCACAGAACCATCAAACCTTTTGTTGCAAATAGTCAACAGGGTCACAAGAAACGTGTTGAGAAAAAAAGATGTAAATTAACTGCCAAGGATTTGAGAAGAATAAAGCATGAAGCTACCAGGAACCCATTATCTTCCAGTTCTGTCATATTCCAGAACGGCAACCTACCTGGAGTACCAAGAAGTACAAGATGAACACATAAGCTGAAGCACGTAGACTAGTCCAAGAAATATCTGAAGACAGATTTTTCAAAGGTTTTATGGACTGATGAAATGAGAGTGACTCTTGACGGACCAGATGGATGGGCCCAAGGCTGGATCAGTAACGGGCACAGAGCTCCACTTCGAGTCAGACACCAGCAAGGTGTGTTTTCGTGTTGAAGATGGGCTCAAAATCAACTCCCAAGCCTACTGCCAGTTTTTAGAAGACACTTTCTTTAAGCAGTGGTACAGGAAGAATCTGCATCTTTCAAAAAGACAATGATTTTTATGCAGGACAATGCTCCGTCACATGCATCCAAGTACTCCTCTGCATGGCTAGCCAGTAAAGGCATTAAAGATGAAAAATTTATGACCTGGCCCCCTTCCTCACCTGACCTGAACCCAACTGAAAACTTGTGGGCAATTCTTAAACGGGAGATGTATAGTGAAGGAAAACAGTACACCTCTCTGAACAGTGTCTGGGAGGCTGTGGTTGCTGCTGCACAAAAAGTTGATCGTCAACAGATCAAGAAACTGACAGAATCCATGAATGGAAGGCTTATCACTGTTATTGAAAAGAAGGGTGGCTATATTGGTCTACTGATTTTTTTTTAAATGTCAGAAATGTTTATTGGAAAGTTTTGAGTTGTTTGTTTTTCATTTCTACTTGAACAGATTAAAATAAAAAAAAAAGATGGGAAAATGTCTGTTTTTTTTATTTAGCTGCATAATAATTCTGCATCATTATAGTTGCCCAATACTTGTGCACATATAGATATTCTCCTTAGAATGCCAAAACCTCACTTTTATTTTCTTAAACATTCATGTTTGAGGTTTATCAACATTTTTTTGATTAACCGAGAGCACTGTAGTTGGTCATTAATAAAAATAATCCTCAAAAATAAGACTTGCCTAATAATTGTGCACACAGTGTAGTGAGGTGAGACACTAATGTTGGACCAGAAGGCCTGGCTCACAGGCTCTGCTCTAATTCATCCTAAAGGTGTTCTATCAGGTTGAAGTCAGGTCGGTCAAGGTCTTCCACACCAAACTTGCTTTTCCATGCCTTTATGGACCTTGTTATGTGCACTGGTCCGCAGTCATGTTGAAACGGGAAGGGACCATCCCCAAACTGTTCCCACAAAGTTGGGAGCAGGAAATTGTCCAGAATCTCTTGGTCTGCTGAAGCATTAAGAGTTCCTTTCACTGGAAATAAGAGGCTGAGCCCAACTCTTGAAAAACAGCCCCACACCATAATCCCCCCTCTACCAAACTTTACACTTGGCACAATGCAGTCAGACAAGCATGGTTATCCTGGCAACTGCCAAACCCAGACTCGTCCATTGGACTACCCAATGGGAAAGCGTGATTTGTCACTCCAGAGAACACATCTTCACTGGTCTAGAGTCCAGTGGCAGTGCTTTACACCACTGCATTTGATGCTTTGCATTGCGCTTGGTGATGTAAGGCTTGGATGCAGGTAATGGGAACCCATTCCATGAAGCTCTCTATGCACTCTTCTTAAGCTACTCAGAAGGCCACATCAAGTTTGGAGGTCTGTAGCGATTGACTCTGCAGAAGGTTGACAACCTCTGCCCGCTATGCGCCTCAGCATCCGCTGACCCCACTTTGCCATTTTATGTTGCCTACCACTTAATGGCTGAGTTGCTGTCTTTGCCCATTGCTTCCACCTTGCTATAATACCACTGACAGTTGACTGTGGAATATTTAGTAGCATGGAAATTTCATGACTTGACTTGTTGCACAGGTGGCGTCCTATCACAGTACCACGCTGGAATTCACTGAACTCCTGAGAGTGACCCATTCTTTCACTAATGTTTGTAGAAGCAGTCTACAGACTGAATACTAATGGTCTAACACCTTAGCTAGCAGAAACATAACTATGATTTACCTCTACTGATCTACATCATGTTCCAAATTATTATGCACATGCCATTTTTGTTTGTTTTTCCTAAAAACTCTGAATGTTTAACAATTACATTGCAATATGGATGTTATTACAAGTGGACGTATTGATACTGGAAATGGCTTTACTTATTATTGATTTATTTATTTTCAAAGATCACAAATTATTACTTTTCCAAATTATTATACATGTAGTTGAATGCAGTTTCTGAAAATATCCAATGGGTGATAATGACATTCATATAATTTTAAAGAGAAATCTGTCACATTTGTTGTATGGACAGATAATTAAAAAAAAAAAAAAAGTTAAATCAAAAATTATATTTACAAATTATATTAATCAAGTTACATATTGATATATGCTCCTCTTTGAGATAACTTTATTAACTGAAACTCTTCTCTCACTGAATCATTTCGTGAGTACTTCAGTTAAAGGCTGTGATATTAATGCTGGAGCTGTTTAGCATGTTTGCTATCTTTTAGTCTGTTAGCTAGGTGACCAGCCTAGTTCTAGTTAAAAATAAGTTTTCAGCCATGGTATACGACTGGTACATGGTATACATGGAACGACTTTGAATGCTGCTCAGCCAATCAGGTTTTAGGACTGGAATCTGTTTTATAATGTGGAACAGTCTCTTTAAGTAGGTTTCCCTTTAACCAAGATCACCTGCCAAGCTAATTAACAAACCTGTCTGAAACTGATACCAGTTATCTAAAATAATATCAGAAATAACACAAAAATACTTTCTTACATCATCTAAGAAGTAAAACCTAAATGCTCATCATACTGATATCTTAGTGATATATCACTTGCATAATAATTCGGAACACAGTTTAGAAAACAGATGTGAACTGAACAAAAATATACATCTACATCTATCCAAAAATTCAAGGACACCTACCCGCTGGTTCGGAAATCTCCATGTTAGCAACTGTGTCTGTACCTAAGGAAAGAAATATGGGTGTAATTAAAGAACTCTTGCAATGGTACTGGTTGCTTAGTTGCTTAGTTTACTGGTACGCAGGACCTTCACTTAAAAGGGAAATTCCACTGATTTGATTTTTCTTTTCTGCATAATTAAATTGTCATTCTGAGTAGTTTGATGTGGGGTAAGCTATTCCAGAGAAACTCAAAACGGGTCACAGTGGTGGTAACAGGAACCAGACATTTGAGGCATTTAATGCCTCACAGAAAGTACAAGTATGTTACCCGTTTCCCAAGTTTAAGACAGTTTTGAAAAAAGGTTTGGCATGATGTATTTTCTATATTTACTGATTTGCAACCATTTTACCATTATCAACACTACATTGAAAAATCGCAGAATAAACACGTCGGTTTCCTGCTCATTTGGATCGCAGATATTTGAATACATTTTAGAAAAATCAGTGGAATTATCGCTTTAAATGTAGGTAATATTATGTAACTTAATATTAGTTGGATTTAGCTTAATCCTAGATAAATAATAAGTGGCCTTTTAAAAAATGCATTGTTTCGCGATAATGAATGACACTTTTATTACCACATAATATTGCGTAATAGTATCTCAGCGTCGTTATCATACGGATAGACAAGGGTACACGTTTGGATTTTATCTTACCCCCTTCAGTTCTCACACTAGTTATCATATCTCTTAGAAAAGCTGGTTTACATAACCCAGCACAGCTGTTTCAGCTGTTTATCGCGGCAGTCTAGCTAGTTAGCCAGCCAGCTACCGTCAAGTCTTCATAGCGTTCTCCTCTGTGCTAACGTTAGCCAGCGAGCTTGCAGGCTGGTTTCACAAGTGAAATACTGTTGCATAAACTGACACTCTTTACCGTCTTGGTCGGTGCTTTCTGGATTTCCTCTAGGAATGAAGGAAGGAACAAACTCCGGAGCATTCACATTAAGGCCAGTGAAGGCTGACTGGAGCTCCGTGTCTGGGGCCTCCACATCGTCCTCCTGCTCCCAGCTATCTGGGGCTGTGTCTCTGGAGTCCATTAGCGTAGTCTACAACAGCTATTACCAAACGTATATCTCACCGTTAGAGCTGATATCCAGTACCTTAGCTACTGTTAAATGCCTTGCCTCAATTTTACCAGCTGTTCCAGATAACCGGACAAGTTGACAGGCTTGTAAACGCAGCCAACTTACTACGGCATGAGGTGCCTGCGCTTTCCCTACGACAGCACGACAGTCCTACATGGGCATACCGTGTGTCGAGTGTGAAGCGACTGTGGACAAGCTGTTCCAAAAATGGCCACCAAACAGACCGTTTTTCAAATTAAGCCGTATCTGAAAATTGAGGGAAAAATAATTTGCTTCATATGTTCTCTTTATTCATCGCTCAGCTTGCCTGAACACTAATACCAAGATTTTATTATTTTTTTATTATCGAAAATCGATCTACCATGTATTTTAAAAGTGATTGTTTACCTCTTAAAGGGGAATTTACAGATTTGTAAACATTTATGTATTAATTAAAAACAGAAAATTACAAACAGAAAAAAAACATATAAACAGAAAAAAAGAATCGTAAACAAAGTAATTCTGAAATATGGGCAAGGATGCATTTTTAGAGAACCTTTCTTTACAGTAGTGGTGATGGGAACCAGGGATGTCTAAAATGCAAATATAGCTATTTTATATTTTGCTAAACGACGCAATAATTTGGTTTACATCTTACCCACTTAATTATGAAGTATATCAGAAAATTCTTTGGATTCCCAAAATCAGATTGGACTACTGATTTTAACATAAAATCTACATTTGATTCTGAATAAAAGTATGAAAACAACACGTAATGATAATACACACATAAAAATAATTTGGGTACTGTATAATGTTCCCTTATGCTACATTCAGTTGGTCAATTGGAATTGGTTAAATAAGCCTTGCATAAAAGTAAGAAAGAAACAGATGAACATGAAAATTATACAACCAGCGTTTTCAACCACTGAGCAAGTTAGAGTTTATTGAACTGACAGCCAGTATAAGTCAATTCACAGTTTACACAAAAATCACATACAAAATAAAAACAATACATGGTAAGAAACAGACAAAGCAAACAACTTTTCACAAATAAATATATGCATAAATACTGTTATTAGTAAAATGTAAACCTGACCAGTGTCTTATTTAGCCTTACAGTTCCATTAATTATATCTACTTTGGAGAAACCGTTTCTTTACTCCTTTGCATCTGCTACCCCTCCAGGAGTTATGGCAAAAGTAGCTTCATTTTCTGGCATATCAGGGCTTGAAAAAAGAAGACAATATGGTAGAGTAAAAAATTGTACTTTGGTATTTAATGTCAAGTGGGGCTTTTTTTTACATACAAGTTCATGACCTTATTTATTTACTTTAGTGTATTTGTGTTTCATAGTCAATATTTCTCAAAATGAAATACCTATCAAATATTTTGGCAATTCTTGTTTCACCACGTCCTTTCCTCAAGCTTAGCCGTGTGGTGGAAGCATGTGCCAGGATGTGACCTCCGATGGGCTTTTTGGGATCTGCTTGAAATCTACAACAGAGTGGTTTTACTTCAGTGTCTGCACCTTTTTGGGATTAATGTGTGGAATCAACTCCTGGTATCAACTCAGAATCATTGAATCTCATCACTTAAAAATTGGAATTGCCTTCAAAATTCCTTGAATTGAACAGCGATGATAGCTTCTCTTGTTTGCTGATGTTATTTAAGTTAAACATAAAATTTCTTGATAAAAACTTACGTCATCCCAGCTCCTGGGTCTGCTGTCATCTGATTTGTGACAAACACTGCAACATTGTACTCTATAAGTTGTAAATTAAGCAGACTTTTGATTGAGGTTTACAGTGCATTTTTGAATGGTTCTTAAATGTATTACTATGCACTTAGATTATTTAGTTTTAGCTCTTAATGCACATAACATCTGAAATCCCGGCCACTAATAACAAAAAAAGTGAATGCTCATGACAGGATTTTGATATTGCCCATTTTATCATCAACAAATGAATAAGCACGGAGGCTTTTTGGCAAACAAAGCTAACCTTCAGAGATTTTTTGCAGCCTGGAAAGCATCTGTGCCAGCTTCTGCTGTCTCTCTGCCAGCTCGCCTCTACCAGAGAAGTCCACCCGGAACAGAGCCATGATGGAGTCTATGATCTGAGGGGAAAAAAACAAAACAATAATGAGCAAAGGAAAAAAATAGGATCATGTTCAAAAGACCTTTCACAAAAGAGTGCCACTTTGGTCTCCATTTCTCTTGGAAATTATGTCAGTTATAGCATACACTGTTTACCTTGTCTTTTGTTTCTCTCCTTACCAAGAGCTTGAAGACCCCTCCTTCTTCATGAAATTTTGCTGCAACAAAGTCTAACAACTCCATCTGATGTTCACCTGAGAAATTAACAAACCAATCAGCATTGCCTAGAATATCACCTAAAAGAAGACAAACCAAAACTAAAGCATTGACCATGCTTCACAAAGGTACAACAGTCTTACTTGTATAGGCACGGGCATACAGTACATTATCAAGCACAGCTTCATGATCCACATTGAACCTTTCTGCAATGTCCTTCAGTCTGTCTGGACGACTGAGAATCACAGATTAAGGAAAAAAAACATAGCAGCAATTACAATGGATATGCATTATACACAAGTACAATGTAAATTCAAAGGGATACAAAGTATTTTCAGTATCAATGAAAATCACTTTCCCTCCAGAGTATCCATCCTCACCAGGAAGCTGAGCTGTAACTTCAGACAACACTATTTTGAATGTCTGTTAATCAAATGTGTTAAACTCTGAACTCAAAATTATTCAATTCAATTACAATTATTTTAGAAAATAATTCAGTGTCTCACAAAATCTCAAAAACTCTACACAAATGTGTTCAGAGGAGTTATTATATACAGTATTGGAAAGAAAACGAACTAAAAACGCTTTAACACAAATTTTACTGAATATTACTATGATCAATGTTAATAATCCAAAATCAATGCAGTTGAATCACCACCTTCAGTTTCATGCATTTTTACACTCCTACTGTAACACAAGATGCAGAGACTCAAGATACAAGGATGATTCATCACTTACCACACAGTGTGTGAGAGAGCTGTGTCTTACCAGTTCTGAACTCTGCAGTAAAGTTCAAAATAAATCAGACAATATGAAACAAAAGGCAAGAGACAAGTGTAATAATGAAACTGCAGCTTACCTCCAAAAGCCTCAGTAATTGCCATACTCTCTATTCCCCCTCCAAGAAGTTTACTAAAAATAAATTCAATGAAATATTCTTTTTTAGCCTGATATTTTAAAACACAACTTTAAATAATAAAACACTTGGCTCCTGTAAGAAACTATCCCAAGTATACTCTATATGGAGCTATAAATCCTACTTTACTGAGTGGGATTCATATCAAATGCAATAGCCAGCATATTGTCTTGATATATGTCTTGACTGTAAAGCTGATTAGTGATGGAGGTTCATGTAACACTCCTTGCAATGACTACAACTCTGCCAACCCTCTTTCATAGCTCCATACCAGAGCGCAGAGCGCAAAACATCTGGGTGAAATAACATGTTATCTTGCCACCTTTGATGTCTAATGCAGTGGTGAAAAAATAACTGATGTAAGTAATTATCGCAATAGTTTCTATCCAGCTGTAATAAGGAATAATGGCTATGGGAATGCCATGTCTTTGAATAATGTAATACAGACTGCTTGCATCAATGACAAGTTGAATGGTTAACAGTAAGTTACTTCTTACTCAAATTCCAAACTGCCTGTTGTGATGTGGAACACCTGTCTCCTTTTCATGCTGTATTCAGAAGCTGTCTGAAATCCTGTGATCTGCAGCAACAACAACAACAACAACAACAAAAAATCAACACCCAATTTAGGGATATCATAGAGCTGGAATCTTGGCTTCCTACAACTATATCAATATAATATTTATCACAAAATCAAATCACTTCTGACAATGAAAGATAACTGCAAGATAATATTACCAACAACTTCCCAGCAGCTTCCTTTATTTTGTCCACTTTTGCTTCAGATAAGCCCTTTACATTGCAGAGCGCACGCCGTGTGGTCATCTGAATCCCTTTTACCGTGCAAATTCCCACAGACTTCAGCTTCTTGATATCAGCCATGTTCTATGAAAATAAGACCAAGAATATAAAAACATGAAAATATATATTTTAAAATTCTAATTAAATTGCCATAACTCACATCAGGTAAATAATATGAATATACTTACAATCCCATATTTCTGTAGAAGATCGATGTCTTGGAAGAAAGATACCTGTAAGTGAACAGCTACACAATAAATATGACTAGTAACAATATATTTTATGATGGTAAATGAAAAAAAAAAGTTCCTAAAGCAGCTAACTGAAACAAACTAAACTGATGATATTCCTATGATCAGACTGACGGCGCCACTTTTTTCACAGCTAGCTAACCTAGCTAACTGTACCTCACCTCGTCATCTTGATACCCTGCCTCATCTTCTACAACTTGGTCCTCCACTGACTTCATACTATAAAAAACACAAATCTGTATCTGTAGAGTTGGTTGTAGACAAGTGCTAAATCTCTTTTAAAATGCATATCTAACAGGATAGCAGCAACACTAAGTTGGGCTAGCTAGCTAACTAACTAGCACATTAACGTATGTGAGGGCAGCAATAGTTTGTAAAACTAGAGTTTCGACTATTGCTATTCCCACACCTTTGCAACAATAAAAACAGTTCTCGCGGAGTTATCTTAAAATATCTTACCTTCAAATCACAAACGTTAACTCAGTGTATAACTACGCAAGCGTTTTGGCACAAAGTAAAAATGTTTCTGACTGTTCTGACTGATTAGCTAGTTAGCTAGCCAACTATTCGCGTCACGGCTCGTGCGGCTCCTCAGATCAACAGTTTTGGACCACCGTCACCGGATCCATATACAATAATAAAAAAATAAAAGGTAAGTATATATATATATGTGTTTGAAACAATTCAATTGTCTGTAACGTTTTTTTTTTTGCTTGTTTATAATTTTTGGCATTTAAATTGTAAAAGTTACTACTACTACTTTTTTTCAGGTAACGTCATGGTGCCAATTCTACAGTGCATTGTGTGTCCTTTCGGGACTGCATGTGACTTTCACGAGAGGCGCCACAACGAACAAAACTAGGACTTTGATTTTGAAAATATTTGCTAGGTATTCATAGAGGGTGGCTTCCTGAGGCAGGATTCATGTTATAATTCCATCGTGTTTGAGGTCTCAGCACGCACGCGCAGTACGATTCCGTCTACATCGCACATGCAGTAACAGCTTATCAAGAAGGTGCATCCAGTTTCTCTAAAATATTGCAACAGACACCTGTGATCAAGGCTCCAAATCAAACTTATCATTTATATTGATTCGAAACAGAATCAGAAGTTAGTACTGTAATATTTTCTTCATGTAAACAAACATGATTTCTGAAATCCTGTCTTTAAACCAGTCATTTGTGTAGTGCAGTAATTGCCCTGTTCTTAGAGAATCATTAAGATTCACAGTTCATCTTACATTATATTGGCACCAAATATCAGTAACGAAATTTTTATTCAAGTAGACATATCAAATATACAGACTTTTTGTTGGACCAAACATGACCAACTGCTATGAAATTGTTGACGTCAAAGACTTTGAACAGTTGCTCTTCCCCAACCCCCCCAAAGAAAGCAAATGCCAGCACCTAGTGATTTAATGATTTTCTTTAATCAGGTTACTATACAGGTCTTATATTAACCTTAGGCTCATTGTTTAATAAGCAAGAAATGTTACACAAACTGTTATTACAAACCAAAAAGTGAAACCTACTATGATCCATTATTCATTAAGTTGTATGGCTTGTCATCGCATTTCCTCTAAATGTTAGCTTGAAAGTCATTTGTAAAGGACACTGTTAACAGTAATTTTACATTCATCAAACAAAAGTTTGCAACAACCAAAACATGTGAATGCTTGTGTCCTTTAGAATGAGCAGAGCTTTCATCTTGTCTTTGTAATCCATTAAGAAAAGTTCAAAATGAACACATTGTAAAATCCATCTGTACAGTTTAAAACTGATGTTTCACCAGAGCCACATATGGATTTACTACAGAATCTAAATTCTCTAATACAGTTATCACCATCATCAGCAAGACACAAGACAAAAAAAAAAGAAAAAAAAAAAAGGTCAGTGCTCAGACATGTATGCTGGACACAGATAGAGGCAAACAGAAACACATTCTGATGCTCTTTGGAAAGGACACATCTTCCCCTGTTCACACAAGTCCTGCAAGTATGTTGACAGATGTCCACTTCCTTTTTTCTCTTGCCCCAGTTCACTCATGCTCTGTATCTCCTCTCCAGTTCCCCTATGAGCTGCAGCACAAGGCTGATACAGGACCCTCTTCAGAGCTTTCCAGGAGCGGGGGACATCATTCCTGGCATTCCACCAGACATTCCAGCATTTGGCCCCAATAAAATCTGTTTGTATAGTACACAAATTATTACTCAAAAAGCCATTACAAAGGTGTACTGACAGGCATGGCCCGATCCAATAAGATAAGCTCATATTAAGGTTCTATATAACATGTAAGAGGTTTTATAGATGTAGCTTTTGTTGATTCACCTCAAATGTGGAAGACACTGTTAATGCTCAAAACTTTGCTTCCTAGAACGCAGGTTCCCAACCCTGTTCTTGGACCTGCAGGGTCGTAATTCAGGACCAGGATTGGGAATCACTATTGTAGAGCATACTGTAGGAAAAACAGGGTAAGCCGTTCTGGTAAATTTTAGTTCCCCAAGGTACAAACAATGCAACTGTGCCCTCGACAGTATAAAATAATCTACAAGGTCCAAATTTCTTGAAATGAGTTGAAAATTTATACTACATTCATGTTTCCAGGGAAAAGGTGCATATTTTTTATCTTTTCATTAACAATTTAAAGCTTGGAGTCAAGCTAGAGTGGATGAGGTCAATATAACTTAAAAAAAGAGCCACAATGGAATATGGTACAATCATGTTAAAAAGATATATCACTGAGGGTACTACCCCAGTGACGCCAGTGCCCTGAATTTTATTTTTTTGGATTTATTTTGTTTTTTAATCAAATTTTGTTAGAAGTGAAAATCGTTTTAAACCTGAAAATGTGTATCATTATACTTTATAGTAGGAAGGTGTATAATTAGTACAATAAAGCACTGATAAAGTACAACAAAATGTTCTTTAATTGGTCTGCACAGCTGTATTCAGCTATGTTCTACTTTTCAAATGAGACACCTCTGGTATGAATGAAAATTGAACAAACATCAGTAACAAACCTTCAATTAAATCAGTATTTATATTCTGTAAGCCCAACAAATTTAAAGAAAATGACCAAAAAAAAAACCTTTTTAAAAACCATAATTGACATTTGGTATAGGGTGCATCAGTATGTGGGAGATACTCCTCCTATCTCTTGCTTTTCACCTATTTTGGGCAACACTTTTTTTTAAGGCAAGGAGAGTTGATGGGGGTTTCAAAATCTGGGCAGATAAAGGTGTACAGAAGCTGGCAGACCTTTATAAGGATAAGTGATACTTTTTTGATCCCCCAACTGGGGAAATTTCAGCTCTGCATTTAACCCATCCGTGAAGTGAAACACCACGTACACACTAGTGAACACACACACTAGGGGGCAGTGAGCACACTTGCCCGGAGCGGTGGGCAGCCCTATCCACGGCGCCCAGGGAGCAGTTGGGGGTTAGATGTCTTGCTCAAGGACTGTCAGTCATGGACTGTCAGCCCTGGGGATTGAACCGGCAACCTTCCGGTCACAGGGCCAGATCTGAACCTCCAGCCCACGACTGCCCCAAACAACCGCACCATGTTTCCGGGCAACCTTCTAACATTTGAGCAATTATGCCAAAGATAACATTCCAAAGAAACATTTTTGCAAACATTTACAAGTTAAACATTTCATTATGTCGAAATATAGGCAAATTGAATCCGAACATTTTTGCAAATATTTACAAGTTAAACATTTCATTATGTCGAAATATAGGCAAATTGAATCCGAACCACCACTGTCATACCTAGAGAATATCATACTGCAAAATCTAGAGAGGAGAGGCCATATTTCTTTATTCTATGCAGTTTTATTAACACACGATAAGGAATCCACTACTTATAGGTTGGATGCATGGAGATCTGACATTCAAGAGGAGATACAGGAGACAGACTGGGAAACTACATGTTTAAAAGCCCAAAAGGAATCAATTAATATAAGAATAAAACTCCAATATAAGTGGTTGATGAGAACCTACGCAACTCTGATGAAACTGAATCTCTGGTCTCCTGATATTCCAGATAACTGCAGTAAGTGTTTAGATGGAAAGGGTAGTCTCTTTCACTGTGTATGGGTATTGTGTAAAAATTACAGCAGTACTGGAAATCAGTCATGCAAACTTTGTCTAAGATTGTTGGAGTAAATGTACCTGCTGATGCAAAAAAATGTGTGTTGGGCATATGTCCAGAGAACTGTCTTTTTAGACAATTAAAATTGATTGACTTTGGACTCCTGCAGGCCAGACGATTAATATCTTTGTACTGGAAGAAAATGGATGTACCCTCAAATCATATGTGGGTGAAGGAGATGGCATCCTGTATTGTACTGGAACGACTCACGTATATTGTCAGAGGAAAGGGGGTAAATTTTGAAGAAATATGGTTACCGTTGACTGAGTTTCTGAGACATTATGAAGGAAATCAATTAGGAAAATGATGCCAAGTGCTGCGCGTTTTTTTTTGGGGGGGGGCGTATGTTTAAAGTAAATCTTATGTCAACTATCATCACTTGCTTGTATTGTAAAATCAATCAATAAAGGGAAAAATGTTCTTTAATTTATTCCTGGCAGAGTTTAACTTTGTGAGAGGTCCTGTTATTAAACTGTTTTAAGGTTAATTGTAATTGTATTATTTAAGACCGTGAACTTTTGCTGTTTCACAATAATGTCAATCTGTAAAAATCTGTAACTAAAACTATTTGGGTCTGTTAATATTTGACCCATAAAACTAACTTTGCTATTATTATTTATGACTCTCCCAAATATTCTGCAGACTCATTTTGTGTCTCAGATACCTTTATTAAGTATTTTACTGTGCCTGAACTTCTGGCTCAATCAGATGTGCTTGCTAGCTATTGTCCCTATAGGCAGGAAGCCTTGCCCTTTTAGAAAGGGATGTACTTTTAACTACTAAATGTGGTGCTGTTAGGAAAAACAAGCTTAAAAAAAAGTCAGGTTTGTGTCATGATAATTTTGATCTTTAAAATTATATAGTTTAGGATACTCAATTTCCAAGCCCAAAATGTTTTATCCTACATACTTTTTTCCACTGACTTGCCACGTTTGAAATGAAATGACGCTGCATGACAGGTCTACTGTCACCCTCCAACATTATTTTTGTGCACTTGCCTGGCTTATGAGATCAATTCAATGAGCAGCAGTGTTAATTAACATGTAGCAAAATTCATATTAGGGCTCCTTAACAACCTTATAATGCAGAGGATCCAGACACATTTAGTAGAAAAAATAGGGCAGGTTAAAAAGTGATACCTCAACAAGCCAACTTGCTGACAACTGACAAGAAAAGATTTTGCATAGAAAACTGGACCCCTTACTATATAATGTTACACCCGTTATCTCTAGCTGTAGACCATCTGAAAAGGCCCCACTCCAGCATTCCTCCTTCCTTCTTTGTTTTTTTAAACCCACACTATCTGAAATACTTTTTGGCCTTTGTGAATTTTGGTACTGCTGTCCTCAATTACAACTCTAGACAAAATCAGCCATACTGAAATTTCATCAATTTTCAACTAAGCATACATCACATTCAAAATAAAACCAAACTATTTGATGAGTAGATGATCCCAATTTGAAAGTATACTGTGATGCTCATATTGGCAACTACTTACTCACTATAGCACAATCATTCATATCTGATCAAAGATATCTGGCAAGTTAATCAAGCTCAACCTGATTGTTGATATTACCATGTAAAACAACTTCTACAGTCTTCCACTTCATGCTGCAGAGGCAAGTCCACATCATAATGCAGAGATATGCCATAGACTACTATAAATAACTGTCTGGAGAGATTAATCGAGATTTACTTTAATATGTTCTACTTTCCAAATCACCTGAATTCTTGCTCAATGTGATCTGAGCTCAGTCCTCAACTGAGCATTGATGAAGTCCCTTGTATGGCAGTTTTCGTTTGGAGTTGTGGTGCTGAGGCATACAACAAAATGCCTTAAATTTTGACAAAGTTGTTTGTTTTGGTTATGCTGGAAACATAAGTACACACAGACTGTTCTTCAAGGGTTCTTTAGTAAAGAAAATTGTTCTATAAAGGACCATGAACACTCAAAGAACCCTTTGCATGATGATCGTGAAAGGGTGCTTCAGACTGATTTGAGTAGGTGCTGTTGTTGGGATGCAGGCACCGTCTCCAGACACAGGGCCTGTGGACATGCAGCCTCATGGAGGCGACATCGAAAGCTATACAGCACTAAAAAGGGTTCTTCTATTGACATCGTAACAATAGAAGAACATTTTCTTTACCAAAGAAATTCTGATGAACCATCTTTTGTAGGAGTGTACCTGTTTTCAGAAGTGGCACCGTGGAACTATGAAACAGACCTATTTGCCTCTAATTTAAAAAGAAAAAAAAAGGTTAAGCTGAAGTACCTATTTAAGCAAATTGTGAAAGTAATACAGTTTTGCTGCTTGTCATTACCTGTCTCTGCTGTTGTAGCTGCTGTTGTTCCAGCTGTAGTCGCTCTGTCTCAAAGACAACGGGAAGAACCAGAATCATAAAGGAAGTACTGCCCACCCACAGAGCAGTGCGAGAAAAACTGAAAGAGAACCACAGGAAACAAAAAAATTAACCTTTAAATAATATATGAACATTAAATTTAGTAATTATGGAAGACAAATTCACAACACACAGAACCTATGCACACCAACAGATACTAGGTCTACCATGAGGCAGGTAAAGCTTGGAGATCACCTGTAAAGTTTCTTGGCTATAGACAATGAGCGCTGTGCTGATACTTCAGCTGCTGACCGCAGTGTGTCTGGAAACATCTCAGTCAGTCCCCACAGCCGCTCCAGTAAGGTCTCATCCAGCTGAGGAAAAAAAGACCACAAGTACAAGATCAATAACAAACTAGGACAAATTGGGGTTGGGGGATTTTTACTATAAAAGCAAAAATCAAAACTCAAGGGAAATTTCTACAACCAGGAAAGGTTTGGCAGACTGAGTGCATCAGCTAGCCTTAGTGGCAAAAATAGAGCAAATCCTGTCAAAAAAATAAATGTTTTTCATAAACTTCCATTTAAATTCTTGGTTTTTATGTCATTTCTCATGTACAAGTGTGAAGCGTGGTCCCCAACCAAAGTCTGTTGAAAGTTGAAGATGGCTCAATCAACCAATCAGTATGGTTAACAAATGCATTCTGTCCATTTTTTTTTATTTGTGTGGTCAATCATGAAATTTACTCATGCCACTGGCTCATATTTTGGTGCTGGACACGTACATGTACGACTGAGCAAATTCTACCGAACAGTGCTAACAGTTCAAATGATTCCCTCCAGGTTCTATTCTACATCCACAATAAGATGGGGTATTATGACATACATGATGTGTCATGCAGGGAGTGCTGGTTTATACATTTTCCAGCTGTGTTCTACTAACCAATGCAGCTGTAAGCTGGCAATTCAAAGAAGTGAGCTACAAGCCTTAATTGAACTCAACACTACTTGTTATGTGTGTCATGCCAGCAATTACATAGTGAAACCCCAGTACTGTTTTTCTAAATCTGAACACTTTCAGTAGCTGGCCATGTCTGGAAGCCCCGGATTAATTGCAGTTGACCTTACTAGACAGAAAAAAAAGTGAGCTTTTTTTAAGTCATTTTTACTGATCTTTATGTGCACCTTTTTTTTTTATTATAGAAAACAAGGTATTTAACAGGACTGTTTTTGCAGCTTAATTTCCAGATATGGTAAGTGCAAAAATGCTAGCTACACCAAACTTTTCCTTATTTAAATCCAGCAAAAAATCCGTTTTTATAATATATATATATAAAAAAATATTTTAATAATAATTTTATATATGCCCTTTAAGTCGCAGGCTCACATATAAGATATAAGCCTTTAAAGAGTATTGAAGGGACTGTCTAAAGGCTTCAGTGAAGCAATCAACGTCGGCTAAATCAAATCTTCTGTTACTCTCATATTACCTCTGTCTGTAAAACCTCTTTTTACCTCGTATGGGATATTACCAGACTCAGGACCTCTCTGACTTGTTGTGATGTCGAACATGTTTGTGACCTCACAGTCAGATTACTGCAATGACCCATTGTCCTGACTTCCAAATACAATTGTACAAATATAATAATAATAATAATAATAATAATAATATGCATTATATACATTATATGCATAAGTTTACCATTGCGCTGCGTATGTATTTACCACGACCTGAAAAAATTCTGACACATCATCCAAGTTTAAAGCCTTTGCTCTGGTTACCCATTGGAGAGAGAATTAATTTCAAAACATTACTCCAATTACCAGTATATTGGAGGACCTTTTAGTTTCCCAGACTCATGCAACAATTTTGCTTAAGTCTACATTGTCACATCTGCTGGTAGTTAGTTCAGGGAACCAGCCTAACCTCCAGCCAAGGTTGCTGGTTCGATCCCCAGAGTCGACAGGGTGAGGTGTCCTTGAGCAAGACACCTAACCCCCAACTGCTGCCCGGGCGCTGCGGGTTGGGTCGCCCACTGCTCCGGGCAATCTTAATCTTTAATTTATTTTGTTTTGTTCTAAGAAATTTGTACACATCTTAAGTGTCTTCTTATTAGGCGTATTTTTATTAATTTTATTTAATGTAAAGCACCTTGAGTTGATGTCATGAAGTGTGCTGTATTAAGTAAATGTATATTGTTACTTTGTTATTATTATTATTACTACTACCGTTGATGCAACTATAAATGAATGACATAACCTATAATAGCCAGCACAAACAGTTAAATACAGTCCATCACTGGAAGAAGGTAAGCAGAGCTAACGTTACAGCCGCAGGGCAAGTAGAAAGTCATTACTGAAACGCACACACAACAATAGTGGTTTCTCAGTAAGGTTACTGACTTCACGGCTGACGGCCATCACATATAACCGTAAGTAAACCATCGCTGTAGTACTGAAATTTAACTTACGTCTTCATCTTCATCATCTCCTTCGATGTCGTCTTCATGAGGCCGTGTATCCACAGGCCCCGCGCCTGGAGACAGCGCCTGCATTCCAACAAATAGCAGAAACTACCACGTCTTCAACGAGGAGAAAACGGCAGGACGGAACTATTGGACTGCCTTTGTATTTAAACACTGCCGGTAACTTATATAAATCACCGTAGTGTAAAGCCCACAGTAGTCTGGTGCTCCGGCCGGAGGTCAAGTCGGTTACATGTGCGCGGTGTGAAGGAGCTTTCGAGCCCTACTTCTTCTCTATGTAAAAGAAAATGACAACAGCGCCCCCTACCAAAGGAGAGGACTTCTTGCAAATGCGCATGCAGTAACAATATATATTCTTATGGGAAGGTATTATAATAGATATTGTTACAATGCTGTGAGAATGTGATTGCATTCAGTCACAAGGTCATTAGAGAGCTCAAGTACTTAATTTTGGAACCCAAATGGCACTCTAACTCATCCCAAAGGTATTATATCCGCCGCTACCCCTACGGTTGTAGCCGAGATGTTGCTGTGCCGTCCCACTTTGTTCCGTCACAGCAATGCCGGAAGTACGGGACAGCGGCCACTGTGCCGGTACACACAGCGGAACAGCGGTCTCTGTTCCGGTACACAGTGTTAACCCTGATAGTTTGAGAAGAGCTGAGAACTATTCCTTTTGTACAGCTGAACTTTGAGCATAAATTATCTGGCTTAATGACAAATCCTATTATGCAGCAGTCAAGTTATCAAAGACGCACCCGTTCAGTGCTAAATTTGGGCAGTCTAGGCCTAAGTGTGGTCCGGAGCTTCATAGACTTGTTGGGATGGCTCCAAAGGAACATTCGTGCTGACTTCTTTGCACCACTTGACAATTGCCTATGTAACTCCTATTGAAAAAAAGTTGCATTATTAGCCAAAGAAATGAAATTAACCTGATATTTATTCACAGGATTACAATATTTGCAAGTCAAGAAAACAGTCAGTGTCAAAAACAAACTTAAAGCCCTGTATTGACAATATAGTTTATGGTATGAAACCTTTATTTACATTCACAGTTGAAAAACGGAAAGACCCTAACAGCACTACTAAGTGTATCAACAGTTACAGCAGTGCAGTGCCAAATGTTAAACTACACTATTTGGTCAAAAGTTTGTAGACACCTGCATATCCAACGTTTTGTCCAAAAGTATGAACAAGTTTGTCCCCTCTCTATTGCAGTGAGTGTTTCTACTGTTCTGGTAAGGCTTTACACTTGACATTAGTGAGAGAATCTGATTGCATTCAGCCATAAGAGCATTAGTGAGGTCAGGTACTGACGTCAGATAATTAATTCCTGGTCACAAATGGCACTCCAACTCATCACAATGGTATTAGATGAATCTCCTTCACATTCCCACTGCTCCACAGCCCACAGGCAGTCATGGGGCTGGAGGTTAGGGAACTGGCCCTGTGACCGGAAGGTTGCCGGTTCAATCCCCAGTGCTGACAGTCCATGACTGAGGTGTCCTTGAGCAAGATACCTAACCCCCAACTGTTCCCCTGGTGCCGTGGATAGGGCTGCCCACCGCTCTGGGCAAGTGTGCTCACTGCCCCCTAGTGTGTGTGTATTCACTAGTGTGTATGTGGTGTTTCACTTCATAGATGGGTTAAATGTGGAGGTGGAATTTCCCCATTTGTGGGGTTAAAAAAAAATCACTTAATGCTGGTGGACTTTATACCCCTCTAGCCAAGGCCTGGCAGTGGCATAATGCTCCCGAGCATCCTGTTGAACTGGAAATATTTGTCATGGAAACTTTACAAGCTGTGTGTGTGCAGTCTAACACATGGGTGCACCTCAATAAAAAGATGCAGCTAAGTTGAGATATAGTGCACCTTCTCACAAATATGTTTCTCAAAAGTTAATAACATAATTAAACAGAGAAAAGAATAGATGAAAAAATAGCACATGGTTTAAAAAGGTTCACAAGTTACAAACATAATATTGAAGTCATGTTTGTCATAATATTGAAGTCAGGTTTGAAAACCTTTAAAAGTCTTAAAGGCATGACATGAGAAAATATAAGAATAAGAAGAATAATTGGAAGCATTGTAATTACCTGGATTTCTTCATCACTGATCAAGCCTCCCACACCTTTCTGACAAAGAATTGAGAGGAGCCTGTAAGCAAACATAATTAATTCATTAAGTGGATGTTCCTACAATGAGCATGTTTAATACAGTTTGCCATATGTCCATCATAACTTGGAGCAGTTACTTACTTTGTACATGGGTAAGAGTAAGGTTTGTCGCATCCACATTTAAAGCTTTTGTTCAGGAGGTCTTCTTGCTGTACACCAGCACAATCTGTGTGTAACCACTTTTCACAGACTTCACACTGTACCCAGGTGAATTTAGAAACATCTGGATACAGGGATCTGTACCAGTTCACAACAATTAAATTAGTCAGAACAATGGTTTTACGAACGTTTGAATGAAAATATTGTTGAGGAGTATGTACAATGTACCTCTCTGCTTTATGTCCAGTCATGCTCTGGTACGTGCATGCATACATTTTGCTAGCCAAGCAATCTGTATCATGTGTTGCGAGTCTCTATAATAAACAATAATTAAAATATAGTGTTGTCACTCACACAAGTTGACATTTAATAGAAGATGCTGATTTTATAAATTAATAAATTAATAAACCATCAACTTACTGGCAGAACAGCTTCTGCTGCTAATGCAGCTGCGTGATATCTACGCAGGTGAAGTAACTGTTTTTGAAACAGAGTCTCATTTGCAGCTTTGATTCTTCTAACTTCCAGTTCTGCCATCTATATTCACATAGAAAATAACTTGTATATATATATATATATATATATATATATATATATATATATATATATATGTGTGTGTGTGTGTGTGTGTGTGTGTGTGTGTGTGTGTGTGTGTGTGTGTGTGTGTGTCTATGTATTGATAGATACTTACTGTGCAAACAAATACCCCACAGTTATCTGAATCAGACTGCTTCCATTGGGCTGGACTCTTTATTGTCCAAGTGCCCAAGTCCCAAATGTTCTGAAATGCATTACTGGGGGGGAAAAAAAAAAAAAAAAAAAAAAAAAAAATATATATATATATATATATATATATATATATATATTAAAAACAACATTATAGATTGTGGATGCAGCAGATGAATCTGTCGGAAAAAGTTGTTGCAACCATTTGTAAAGACATTGGCTAAATATGATTAAACTTAAAGCTTAAATTTTTCAAGCTGTGTTAAATTATTCAAACGTACTGTGTTGACGACTATGCATCGTTAGTTAATATTAACAAAGCTTATGAACAATCAGTCTACACCTGCATTATAATGCATTAGAATTCAGTCTAGTCATATTTCATTTTATAATACAGTATATAAACAGAAGTAGTTAAACGGCTGTAACAAATAATATACAATGAACAAGATCTAGAAAGAATAGAAATATGTAGCTATGTTCTGTTATTATTAGACATAAAAATATGTACCATAACAATTCCATGTCCTGGGGTTCAATTGTTTTGTTTTTCCCCAAAGAATTGTACAGTCTGATTTCAGATGTCAGACCATCAAAGACCTAAAAACAATAAAAGTAAAAAATATTTTTGTTATCAGGGCCAAGACTTCTGTTAAAAACACATAATACCACTTCTCTTTTTCCAAACAACTATACTCACCCACAAAATAAAGTGGTTTCCAGATTCTGGGGTTTTGTGTCCAACAACACGGGGAATGAGCACTTTTGAGTTTTCCTTTACTTCCTACAATTAAAATGAAGTATGGATTTATGGGAAAATGCAGTACAGAACTTCACAGGGTATGCAGTCAATATTAACACTTTTAGGTAATCAGAGAATATCTTGAATGGCTCATTTAAGTATAAAATTAAATGTTGGAATAAGGATGACCTGGAATAAAATCACTATCACTATCACTATAAATCATTAGCATCATTTTTAAAAATGTTGAACTTATTAACTTTAGCAGTAACATTTAAATAAGAACAAGTTACATTCTCTGTTCCTTCCACCAACTGAGAAAGTCTTGTGTCTACTACCTGTAAAAAAGAAAGCTCAGTTCATTCTTTGATCTTAAAGTTTTTTCTGTTGTCATAAAATGTGCTTGTGAGATTAATGCTCATGCTATCTGTCAGCCAAGACATTCTGACTTTTCCAGTTGACCATTGCTCAGTGCACATTATTTCAGTGGGGCACAAACTTTTCAGATCATGAAGGTTGGCTGTTGAGTTTGCAATCCTTATTGTGGTCAGTTGCTCCTCTTTTTCTTCAGCAAAAAGGACTGCTAATTTTTCCTAAACATTATAAATATTACAACATTTTAACAGACAGTTACATAGTTATACATTCTATTTTGCTTACTTTTTAAACTTTTATTTAACAAAATGTTAATGTATCTCATTTGATTGGTTAATTGGAAAAAGACCAACTGAAAAATGCTGCCAGCTCTTGCTGTTTTCTTCTTCTAGAGGCAATCCTTTAATTTCCATACCTTCCTTTACCCCTTCTTTCTTGATTGCTGCCAATTATAATTTGAACAATACTTCAATATTTCCTCACCTCTTTATTGATTCAAATTATGAAATGCAAATAACAGTTACACAAACCTGTTCCAGAAATACCAAGTCTTCCACTGCTGTCTACTTCTAATGGGTCCAATGCAATTCTCATCATGTCTTCTTTGAATTTCTGATTTACTTTCTGATTATGTAGGTAGAACATGAGTCTCAAGGAAAACATGAAATGCCTGTCCTTCATAATGAAAGGAAGTACCGACTTGAGGCCAGTTCTCGATTAAGTTGCTCTGCCACTGCTGTGTTTACAGTGGAGCGAAGCTCTGGAACAAGATCTAGACTTAGTCTCTCTTCTGGGCGTTTTTGATTTTTCTGGTGAAATTGATCATAGAGGCTGTAGCATTCATTAGTTCCTGTCACTGGATGGGATCTTGAATGCACAGCAGTACAATCCATCTCTTTGATGCCTTTAAACTGACTAACAGTAAGCCTTGGAAGCGAAATCTGTAATGTTTTCTTTAATGCCTTTTCAATATTCTCTTCTGTAGCTTCACAAAGTTTTTCATCGTATGGCTGAAAAAAACCTTGTTCTGTCCTGTTATTGAGGTGTCTTGCTACACGGCCTGCTACATCACAAATGTTAACATTTGGGGGGTGCTGAAAGCTCAGGAGGGCATCAGCATGGTCCCCTGCAGACTCTTGCCACCACAAAGGGGAGCAGTAATATACAATTGAATGTTGACAAGAGACATGTAAAACGGCACCTAAAAAAAAAAGACACAGATTTTTGGATAAATGTCTTTGTAGAGTAGGAGTTCTTGTAGCCGGTTCAGGATGTCCTCTCTTGTTCCCTCTGTTGAAACACCCAGTGCTTCGCAAGCTGAGACAAGTTCTGCTTTCTGTACCTATGGAAAGATGAAGCACACATTTCTTAATCATATACTTTTCATTATCATAATCTAGATATTTAAATGAATATTGTTTAAATATGTATACTCAACCTTTTTTTTTTCAATCAAATCTACAATGTAATCTTCATTAATATCTGTGTTGGCCACCTTGCCTTTTTTACCCATGTTACTTTTAGGTATAAAAGTAAAAGCTAATCCAATTAAGATTCAGTTACAGAATGGTGTCAGCGGTGTGTCTGTAACTTCTTGTTTAGGATGTTGAGATGGTGTGTATTAGATCTGTTACATGTTCAGTGAGTTTTCAGGTTAACATCTACAAATATAAACTTTGTCACTTAAAGTGAGAAACAACTGAATTTGACAGATTAAAAAAAACATTATGTAGTTAATTAAAATGTCAATAATCTACTCAAAGTATTGAGATGATTCACTTGTGCTACATCATTGATATCGTTTTGATGTTACGGAGAGTCCGTTTAATATTTAATCTGAAAAGCACCGCTCAAAATAAAGAGTTACCTTACTTGTATTAACATATAAACCAATCAAATTGACACAAACGTAAACATGAAACGTAAAACGGTTTACATGTTTGGAGATCCCCTCTAATGTAATTCTCATAGCAAACAATATAAAGGTAAATATTACAAAAAACGTGATTCAATGCACTTCACTAACCTTTTAGTTACGTTGGACAACGCCTTACCTGACATGATCACAAAATTGACATAGCCTGTACAATCATGTGACTCAACTCAGTTTAAACTTCGGTGTAAACCTTTTAATGTTTCATTAAACACTTGTTATATATATGCATTTACATCCGACATACAGTATGCTAGCGCCTGGTTCATGCTTTACAATGAGAAAAATCACGTGGTGTTTGTTGGGGTTGCAGAGCATCATGACTGTGAGGTCAAGGATAGTTTATTAACGACAAGTTATAGCTGTAAAGCAAACATTATCTTTACCAGCAAACAGCATTCAGCAGAATCATACACGGTTTCCCAGAGAGGGATTAAGAGTAGGTTTGGACTGTAATTCCCTTTAAATGGAAAACAGGAGTCTAGAACTAGACTCAATCCCTGTATAGGGAAACTGACCACAACTGTAAGAAAAGCATGCTGTGAAATGAAAAAAGACACATGTAAGGCTTTTTAATAGATTGTGTGGGCAGAACTGTTATATAAATGCATTTAAGATACTTTTCATGTGTTAAAACCTTTTAAACTAGCTTAAATCTCCATTTATATTTGGGGGAAAACAGAGACAAATACCCACTTCACTTTCTGTAACTGCATTTAAACCCATATTTCACATAGTAAAATGTAAAAATACAACATATACAGTCTAAAATAGAATTGGTACAACGTAACATGGCTTGTGAATTGATGTGTTTCAACATAAATCTACAGGGGCAGCCGCTGTTCCGCTGTGTGTACCGGCACAGTGGCCTCTGTCCCGCTGTGTGTACCGGTACATTGGCCGCTGTCCCGTACTTCCGGGATTGCTGTGACGGAACAAAGTGGGACGGCACAGCAACATCTCGGCTACAACTCCTACTGATAGACATACTCTCAGACAGATGCACGCTGAGCCCCAGTGACGTCACGTGCAATCTCTGCCACAATCAAGTATGTATCTCTGCTGACCGGGGGGAGGCATGCAAGATGTAAGAGTGAGCAGTGAACTCCACAAGTTTTTTGTCAACTTTATGAAACACTGGTAAAAGTTACAATGGATGACCACGACTATGGCCTGACGATGACGACAGCGAAGTTGAAGACATTGAAATTGACGAGCAGATGTCTAAGGCTGAGAAAATCAACCAGGCGCACACTCCAATAAATTCCCCCATCCTAAAAAGTATAAGAAAGGCAACAAAAACCTTCACGGTGATGGCATTGGTGAGACCATTCTGCTGTGAATTCACTGACGAAGAAGATGGATACACAGACTGAACTTCTGTGCAAATTTGAAAAAAGGATTGAGGAGAACACAGCCGCTATTATTGAGAACAAGGAAAACATTGAGCTGCTGCGGAAAAAAGTCAGTGAGCTTCAAGAGGAAAACAAACGGCTTAAACAATCTGTGACAGAACAAGCTCGATACAAAAGGAGGTGGTATTTGAGGTTAAACGGCCTGGCTGAAAAAGATGGGGAGGATACCAGAGAGGTTGTCATTGGCATTTTGACAAGAGTGGTGCCCATTTCAGTGGAACGGCTTCGCGAGACGGTCGACATTGTGCATCGCTTGGGTAAAAAGCGTGATCCCGCGACTTCAAACAAGGGTCTGTCAGGAGAAGCATATCCAGTTTAAAGAAGATTTCTCTAAAGAGGATAGGGAAGCTCGCAAGGAACTGTGGCCACTGGAATGGGATGGCAGACAGAGAGAGCAGAGAGCTTTCCTGGAGGATGGATATGCGCTGATCAACAACCGAAGAGTCGACCCTACATAGACAGTTGTTCTTCATTTTAAGTTTATTGTTCTGTTTCACCTGACAAGTCTTAACCCTCCTATCGTCCTTGGGGTCACTTTGACCCCGTTCAATGTTTATCATTCAAAAAATGGTAGTTAACTTTTTTTCTTTTGCTTCATATTTCATGACTTTTCCTAATTTGATGGGGACAACTGATAAAGCATAAAATTGTCATGATGATATTTTTTCAATGTGCTGAACACATATTGCACGCAAAACTTGTCTGTCAGTGTGTGTGACCTAACATGACCACACCTGCAGGTGCAGTTGAAACATTTGAGTTGATATATTTCATATATACCCCCCCCCAAACAAAGAAAAAAAAAAAAAAAAACTCTATAATGCTGCCACTGCCGGTCCCAAGCCCGGATAACAAAAGAGGAGGGGTGAGCGAGATCTTAAAGTAACTAGACACAAATATATTACAAAAAATAGTAAATAAAAAATATGTAAATAAAAAAATAAGTAAATAAATATGTTTATGAGAGGAAAAGGGGAGTCACCAACATTAATCAGCATGGTCATTCTGTGAGAGTCATGAATGTGCTCTCAACCTGAAAGTTTTTCTGATGGTGGCGCTACAGTAAAGGTCCTATCCATCATCACCAAAACAAGACTTGTGGTCATTAATGTTGAGAAGTAAATTTGAGAAGATTTGTATGAAAAATTAATAAAGATAAATTAATTCTAATTTAAAGGTTTGGCCTGATGGTGGCGCTAGAGGACATGTCAACTCACTGATTTTCAAGGGGTTATTTATGTATTCAACAAATAAACAAAGTGCCTGTCATACAAACATGGTCAACAATATTCTGTAAATCATTTCATTTTGTGGAGGTAAATGTCCCTGGGGTCAGATTGACCCCAAGGACCAAACTTGTTATTATATTTGAGGATGATAGGAGGGTTAAAGGTAAACTGCACCTTATTCTGATTATACATAGGACAAAACTCTCATTCCTGCGCATCTTATGATTCCGTGTTCTACTTAAAAACATTTCAGGCATATTATCTTTTATTTCGTTAAATGCTAGGGGGCTAAAAAACAACGTGAAGCGAAAAGCTGTTTTTCTTTTTTGTAAGCACAAAAAGCCACTTGTGTTTTTCTCTACAAGAAACTCATTCTGTTGAAGATGATGTGAATTTTTGGAAGTTACAGTGGGGTGATTCCATTTTTGTCAGTCATGGAACGTCACACTCAGCTGGTGTTATGATTCTGTTTAACAGATTTCCTGATTAAACTATAAGTTATACTAGTGACACAAATGGACATTGGTTGATTGTGATAACAGAAATTAATGACGAAAACTTGTGTGTCTACGGCTGCAATGAAAAGGGCAAAAACAGCACATTGATTTCTGACTTATGTAAACGTATTACAGATAGTAAGCATTCTTATTCAACTGATAAAATTATAGTTGGGGGTGATTTTAATTTGGTGCCCGATTTTTGGTTAGACAGAAATCCACCTAGGGTCCAATATCATAAATATGATGACCTGATTGTTCAGTTGATGAATAGTGCAAATTTGATTGATTACTGGAGGGTTAAAAATCCTTGGACTTCACAGTTTTCCTGGTTTAGTACTCTGGGAATGTTCTGGTATTGACTACTGGCTCATTTCTAATTCCTTGATAAATTATATTGGTAAGTGTGATATCTCTGCTTCACCTTTAACCGATCACTGTTTTATTTCTATATCTCTTCTATTTTCAAGGCCAGATCCTGGTCTTACTCATATTTGGAAATTCAGCAATACTCTTTTGGAGAATTCTGCTTTTTGTAAAGATGTTAGACAATTTGTAGTAGAAATCAATGCCTTAGAAATGTCACCTGTAAGTAAATGGGAACGGTTTAAATTTAAGATAAGAGAACTGGCAATTCATACGAGTAAAAAATTGTCTAAATTTAAAAAACAAAAACAACTTAATATTATTAATAATATTAATAGTCTTTGTGAAAAGACTGATTTGTCACCTGAGGAACTTGTTGAATTAAATAAATTACAGAGTGAGTTAGATGATTTATACTTAGAAAAGGCCAGGGGTGCTTTTGTACGTTCTCGAGCTCACTGGATTGAAGAAGGGGAGAAAAATACTTCTTATTTTTTAAATCTTGAAAAACATAGGCAATTAAAGAAGAAGATTACTAAACTGACTATAAATGGATCGGTTTGTGAGGACGAAAGCCAAATTGTTAGAGAAATACATTACCTTTATTGCAACTTGTACAAATCTAATTATTCTGAAACAAATTGCTTTCTCTTTTTAAAAGCTATAAAGGAATTTAATAAAGTCATTGATGCAGATTTTAAACAATTTATGGAAAAACAACTTAAGATTGAGGAGTTAGATGAGGCTGTTTCGAAAATGTCTTCTGGGAAGTCTCCTGGCTTGGATGGGCTAACAACTGAATTTTATAGGGTTTTTTTTGGAAAGATATTAGAGAGATGCTGTACAAAACTTAGAATGTATCTCTCTAATACAATGAAACAAGGGATAATTACTTTAATTCCAAAACCTAATAAAGATATACATTTTTTGGATAATTGGAGACCCATCACTCTGCTATGCACTGATTATAAAATTTTAGCTCATGTCTTTGCTGACTGACTGAATAGAGGACTGAAACATATAATTGATGAAAGTCAGTCTTTGTTAAGGGGAGAAACATTCATAATCATATTAGATTGGTATTTGATATGTTAGATTATTGTGACTATATTGAAAATGATAGCCTGATTTTGTTCCTTGATTTTTAGGCATTCGTCAGGGTTGCCCTATTTCCCGAAAATTGTTTATCTTGACTACTTAATTATTAGCCCTTCAAATCAGTAATAGTCCTGAGTTGCAAGGAAAAATGATAAATTCAAAAAAATAATTTTGAAAAAGTATTCAATAATACGATTTCATTATTCCTCAAGGCCTCGGGTTTAGGACTTAACATTAAAAAATGTGATATTCTTCCCATTCATAATTGTATACATAAAAAAATTTCATCAATCAGGGTTGAAAATGAGGTTAAATATTTAGGAATATTAGTATCTAAGAATGTATTTAGAAGAGAAGACCACTTGGTAGAGATGAAAAAAAGTATTGGACGATTTGACTATTTTTGGAAGAAATCTGTTGACTAAAGCAGACGGCATTTCCAAAATTGTCTATCCATGTCATTCTATGTATATTTCACCACGATATACGGAAAGCCAACTCTATTATTTTTCAGTTTTTGTGGAAAAATAAGACTCATTATATTAAAAGGTCCCAATTAGTTTAAAAATACTAAAAAAAATTGGACTTTGAAGCCATGGTCGGTGTATTTAGGACTACATGGCTAAAAACCTTTATTATGCAACACAATTCAATGTGGTTTCATATTCCTGGTTCCATTTTTAAGAAACTGGGAGGAATTGAATTCTTTGCAAAGTGTGACTATGAAATTAGTAAGATTTCAGTTAAACTATCGTACTTCCACAAACAAATTCTTCAGTTCTGGAAAATGGTATTTCAACATAACTTCTCTCCTCATGGATCAACCTTATGGAAGAATAGGGCAATCACAGTTGGTAGGAAGTCAATATTTAAAAAGGATTGGTATGAAAAAGGTATTATTTTATTGTAATTGTATTATTGTATTATTATTATTGTAAAGGAGCTTTTAGATTTTCATGGAGATCTTTTAACCTTCGTGTCCTTTGTTGAAAAATATGATCTTAAGATTTTAAGAAGGTGTGCAAAGCGATTCCCTTAGCATTGATTCAGTTAGTCAAAAATGTCATTGTATACTCAGAGGTGACTGTTTCGATGCCCACGTTAAAAGTAAATGACTGGAACTTAGTTGACCTCAAGTGTAATAACAAGATTATCAATGATGGTATGAGACAAGATATTTACCATGAATATAATAGAGATTGTTTCAAGAAACATCCTAATACAAATTATAAAACCATAATGGCTTTTGCTTATTCCAAGATTGTCAAATAGCCCATATCTCCTAAAGTGAAAGTGGCTCATTTAAAAATAATAAATAAGATATATCCTGTAGCCATGTTTCTTGAAAGAAGATTTAAATTTGATGCATTTGTTTTTAACTTAACATTCCTTCTTTTGATGTTGATGCCATTTTATTTTATGTGGTAAACTTAAGTTCAGATTTCTCTGATGCCATAAATGTAGTTGTACTTTTAGCAAAATACCACATTCAATGTAGTAAGTGGAGGGGAAATAAGCCCTCCTTCCTCTGCTTTTTGAATGAATTTAAATCATATTATTTTTCATTAAATAGATTAAATAACTGGAGAAATGCTAGAATCATCTCACACCAGATCTCTAGAAACTTATTGTTCTAATCTGTCATTGTATGGCTCTGCTCCTTTGTGTTGTTTTCTTTTTACTTCCTGTGATTTGTATACCTATGAGAACAAGTAACATGTTTTCTGTTAAAAACGGTTTTTCTTTGCTTCTGTAATGGCGGCAAAATTTAACTTACTGTCCAGCATGTATGTGATCTTCATATTCTGTAAGAATGTGCGCTTCATTGACACACGTATGAGCTGAAAAGCATCTGTTTGTATTTTTGCAGTTTTACAATAAAGGAATAAGACAAAGCGAACTTGTTGGAGGGGGGGGATTTCTCTGCTGACTGGAGACCAGTAATGGTGATGGACTCACACCACAAGAGGATGGACACCTGCAAGTGGGAGGTGTTTGCGTCATCATGGAGCTTTTTTCCTGGAACAGCCAAAAACCATAGAATTTCTTCATGTGGAAACAAGCGTTGCTGAAGAAAGCAGCTACTATTTTTGCACATTCGTTAAGGCATTTTAGCGTCCTTTTAAAATGGTCTTTTTTATTTAATAAACAGTTAAAAAAAGACCATTTAAAAAAGCAGAATACATGTATTTTTTCACCATGTGGCCTCATTTTTAACAGTTAAATTACATTTTCGTTCGTCATCCCGCTGCATTGATGCATTATTCTACTTTAATTTACTATATGTATGTGTTTCGCAGAGCACAGGCAGAGCAAGTGCAATCAAGGAAACCAGAAGAAGCTAGTTAGAGCTGCAGTGTGCTATATATATATATATATATATATATATATGTATATCTGTGTGTGTGTGTATATATATATATATATATATATATATATGTATTTATAAATAAAAAAGATGTTTGCTACCTTTGTGGATCCAATTTTGTCCAACAGTGTGACATCATTGACCAAGCAAACTAAATGACTGACATTGATTGTGAATAACATACCATTCTATCTCTCTGTAATCGCAAAGTCACAAAGTCCTCAAGGGTTAGCGTCTCACCATAAGCACTTACAATGTGCTTTTTTAGGATCCTTGGTTTCATCCAGTATACACAAAAGCGTTGGTCAAAAACATGTACAAGTATGAATGTAATGATACAAATATGAATTTAATGGTTAACAAAACACCTTCTGTTGCAGTACTTGATTCAAAGGGTGTCCACAACACCTGCAACTGGCTCTCACATGCTGCATTTTAGTAACTACTTCATCTTCGTCCACATTCACTGCAATTGCCAGGACATTTGTGACACCTGAACTTTCATCAGAATGACCTACCAAGCAAAACAACAAAATATATCAGCATGCTTGATGTCAAATTCAACATTATTAATCAAATTGAATGTTACCAATGACGAGCTGTCCATGCTTGTTGATACAGGTTTCTCTGGTCCCCATTGACCTCTTCATTTTTTCAAGTCTTGATGTGTTCAGTGTTGTGGAGGTGAACTAAATTTCAACTTGGTGTCATCATGTTGAGAAAGTAATTGTTATTCTCCATTTTGGCAAAAGAAATGTTCAACCACCTAGCTGTTAACCCTTCCAGCAAGTTCTGGCACCAAAGAAATTCTCCTTAGAATATCCTTTGAGTCTCAATGTTGGACTGGTGCAGCATGTCATAAAGTGCATAATGTTTAGAGCTTCCTGTAATGGGGTGCACATTAATGTGTGAAGGCTTTTTGGGTTCATTTAACCATTAACTTTGGCAAGGGAAATATTTTCCTTCGTGATTTTGAGCAACCTTCCCTCATGTGGAGAAAATTACATTCCCATGTGTTGCCAGGCCTATGGCAAAATCATAAATGGTTACATTTGGTAAGAGACTCCAAGAAAGTAAGATATTCATATAGTCTATTGGACTCTCTGGCCTCATATTAAATTGTACTATAGATGATTCCACATGGGCACATAACTGTGGCCCAGCCCCCTAAAAAAGAAGGAAAGCTAAGGATCTGTTTTAAGAAACTGTCTGCGTGGGTTTCCTCCGGGTTCTCTGGTTTCCTCCCACAGTCCAAAAACATGCAGTCAGGCCAATTGGACATGCTAAATTGCCCCTGGGTGTGAGTGTGTGAGTGACTGTCTGTATCTGTCTATCTACCCTGCGATGGACTGGCGACCTGTCCAGGGTGTATCCTGCCTTCCGCCCGAAGACTGCTGGGAAAGGCTCCAGCACCCCCCCTGACAGAGAAGTGGCTAGAAAATGGATGGATGGATGGATGGATTTCAATTACTAAACAACAATAAAACTTTGTGAACTTACCTGATGCAACATAGACTTTCTCAAAGATTTTATCTGAGCTCCTACTGTTTATCTCTTCCTGAAGCCTAAGGATGAAGTCAGTTTTGGAACCAGCCATATCCTTTCCTCAACCTGTGTGGAGCTTTTGGAACATCTTCAAACTAAAAGTGGCAGTAGTATAATTCTGTCAAGTGTTTCCATGTCAAGTCTTTTAAAAAAACTTCCTCAAGAAGCCTATCCTCTGTTACATCAATCATCTGCCTTTCATTTGTTGACAATGTACCTTTTGCCACTCAATGTTTAGTACCAATCAAACCTTGCTTGGATTTACAAAGGGATTCTTCTCACCTGTTACATAAGACAAAACACAAAGTCTTAGGTGAACATAGGTTGCACATAATTTATTCAATATTACCACTGCAGGTACTTAATGATAAGGCATGCCTTACTTTTGATGAACCCATGAGAAAGAATCTTTAATATGGCCTCGCAAAAATCATTGATACTGTCCCACTGTAATGTGCTGGATTAGACACTTCACTCACTATGAAAGGTAATCATAACATTCAAGTTCTTTAGCATTTTGTACTAGCGCAACTGGTAACTTTGTTTACCTGCCATACTGAAAACGCCCTTTTATGTAGGTCCATAAGCATGACTGGAGGATGAAAACCATAATTATGCATGAAAAGTCGTATTCATGACTTGTTAATGCTTCAGAAAACAGGTACCCGTGAAGCAGTCGGTTGTGCGGTGGTAGCTTCTTGCTAGATGAGAGCTCCATTGCTTGAAACACCAAGCCTAAGGCATTATGAGTCTGTTGACAATTAAAACAAACAAACAAACAAACAAACAAATACATGAAACACAACAAAAAGCATAACACATTTTTGTCTAACTGAAGCAAAAAAAAAAAAGAACAGAACAAAGGCCAATAACTGTGTAGCATTACCTGTAGAGAAGCCCTTAGATGTAGCCCTTAAACACATCTTGTAGTATGTACTTATTCCTGGACAAAACAGGCTTTGTACTGTTATTCAGCCTTCAAGACATTATTACAAGTGGAGCTAGATTTAAGATAACTAATCATAGACCTAATACCTACCTTCTAAAACAAAAAGTTATAATCTTTGCCTTTGAAGTAATAAGGATGGGGTCACCAAGTGGCATTTTGGAGTTGCCCTCACAGCAAAAGTTCTCTGAAAAAACTAAATGTTTCAGCGTATATTTTAATGTTCTTTGCAACTGGTCCTGTCTCTTTCTGCTGAAGCTGTCTTCTTCTTCGTTCTCACAATGTTGATTCAAAACATCTTCAATAAATTAATTTGACTTAACAGATTTAAAAAGCTGTCTGTTTGCTTGAAAGAGGAACTATGCTATGTATTTGTGTGGACACAGGGACAATGCCAGCTTTTTTTTTGAGCATCATACATTTCCATTACGCTTCCCAGTCTGCTGTAGTATGATACCTTTTTTTCAAAGACAGACACACAATTAACAGCCACAGCAAGAGGGGAACTATGATCTGTTGCCTCTTTTAAACGTGCAAGGCACATTGGTTTTTTGTCTTCCCCAAACCATCTCTGTTTTACCAGTTCACTCAGTGTGTCTTCTATAAGGCAACAAGTGAAGAACCTGAACAGTAATCTAATGACCTTAAATGAGTACATCTATGCACTCCTAGCAGCTACACTTTATTATAAACAGCATTCATCCACCTCACAATTACATGAGCCTTTGAGTTTGTGTCACACATGCACAG
Organism: Pygocentrus nattereri; assembly: GCF_015220715.1. NCBI lineage: Eukaryota > Metazoa > Chordata > Actinopteri > Characiformes > Serrasalmidae > Pygocentrus > Pygocentrus nattereri. The sequence goes on from NC_051223.1 coordinate 13,662,285, forward strand.
GAACAGGTGGTCTACGGAATGTCTTCTCAACTGCAAAAATTCCATGCAGAGCATTAATGCACTGGCTGGAGAGATGTTACTCCACTGTTAATATCAGTTCCATGCCTCCTCATTACATGTCTCTGTAAATTCTTGTAATATAGTGAGAGATTACACTGAGGACATTTAACTACTTCCAGCTTTGTTTTAAAAGGTTTACATTTCAGTGCAGGTTGCTGACTATCCACAAGAGATTATGGCAGTTTTTCCTGATCTTGAGCTGAGATGGGCTGTGAAAGATTTCCCTGATCGTAAGCTGAGATAGGCTGTGGCAGGTTTCCCTGATCGTGAGCTGAGATAGGCTGTGGTAGGTTTCCCTGATTGTGAGCTGAGATAGGCTGTGGCAGGTTTCCCTGATCGTGAGCTGAGATGGGCTGTGGCAGGTTTCCCTGATTGTGAGCTGAGATGGGCTGTGGCAGGTTTCCCTGATCATGCAGGTTGTGGCAGGTTTGTGGCAGGTTTGGCAGGTTGTGGCAGGTTTCCCTGATTGTGAGCTGAGATGGCCTGTGGAAGGTTTCCCTGATTGTTAGCTGAGATCGGCTGTGGAAAGTTTCCCTGATTGTGAGCTGAGATGGGCTGTGGCAGGTTTCCCTGATTGTGCAGGTTGTGGCAGGTTTGTGGCAGGTTTGGCAGGTTGTGGCAGGTTTCCCTGACTGTGAGCTGAGATGGGCTGTGGAAAGTTTCCCTGATGATGAGCTGAGATGGGCTGTGGACAGTTTCCCTGATCGTGAGCTGAGATAGGCTGTGGCAGGTTTCCCTGATCGTGAGCTCAGATGGGCTGTGGCAGGTTTCCCTGATCTTGAGCTGAGATGGGCTGTGGCAGGTTTCCCTGATCTTGAGCTGAGATGGGCTGTGGCAGGTTTCTGATGTAAATTAAAGATTTTCAAAATTAAAATGCCATGTACTATGCAGGATAGATCGTAAATAAAGACCTAGCACATTGGAGTAAGTGACCTAAAACAAGCTTCCTCAGTAGGGCGTAAGAGAGATGACAGACACTTTATAGGGAGCGAGACTTGTTGGAAGAAGAACTGCATGATACAAATTTACAAAAAAAGGAGTAATAGTTGAGAAAACCCAGTAGAAAAAGTAGAAAAATAAAAACAAGTCTGATGGTCTTGGTGAACTGCTTGTTTAAACTTACATAACTGCAGTATGTGAGGAGAAGGGAGGTGGACAGTGTGAGAACTAGGACAAGGCCTCAGTCTAATAAAAATTTGTGTTGTATGTAATAGAAAACTACCAGAAAACCCCGGCTGTATAAAAAGTAAGGATAAAAAAGAGCTCAGTAAAAGAAAGATAAAGTGCACAAGAGTAAAGAGAAACATTGTCTAATATGCGGCCACAACAAAAGACTAGTCAAGTAAGAGTAACAATGTAGGGAATTGTCTGCAAGAATGGCCTTGGAAAAAAGGGAAGTTTTCTGGGAGAGAAGGAGAGCTACCTCGCTCCTTGTTGACAGACTTAATCCATTTGGACCAGGCTATGACCATGAACTGCCAAAACAAAAGAATGTGACGCTCAAAAAGTTGGTAGTAATACTGCAATGGAACGAAGGGGCAGTGTTTAACCCTAGACCAACCCACAGACATACATCCCCAGGGATGTATCATGTGGAAGTGGTGAGACAAAATGGGATTTGAAGTAAAAGGACTGGACAGGACTGTAGCATGACTGGTAGCATTTAGAATATTCACACTTAGTAAAATTTGTAAAGTTAAAATTTACAAGAAAATAATACATTTTGTGTTTAGCAGACTTGTGTTTGCAGGAGAGACAAGTAAAGCTGAGCAAGGGTGTGGCAGACAAGGAGGACGACACCAGCACACAGACACAGGAGAAAGAGAGAGGGGAGGGGTCACAAGAAGCAGACTGAGACAAGTGTCTTCGCCTGCTCTCACACACACACAGGCTACACTGATCATAGAAACACATTCACACCCATAGAGCACAAAAATCCACAAAAAAATCTTCACCCAGATGAAAGTTGCCATCGAGGGAGGAACCTCTACCATCGACGATGAACGTCTGAAGGAAGTGCTTCCTGGCGACTACGTGTACATCAAGACCTTTAAGAGAGGCTGGAGTGAACCAAGACGTGAAGGACTGTTTGACGTGATCCTAGCTACGCCCACAGCTATCAAGGTAAAAGGTTGTAAGGTTTGGATACATCTTAACCACTATTCCAGTGTTCCAGATCTGCTGAGACCTGTGACATCAGCGGGACCAGATCAGCAGCAGCCACACAACGCTGAAGACTCAGGAGCAGGGGACCAGGCCGTAGCAGGACCGAGTGGTGTCTCACAGCCGATCACAAGGAGCATCACCAGAGCAACACCACCAGACGATGATGACTCTGAGTAAAATAAGTTGAGAGTCTGGCCTACGGTTGGTAAACAGCCCTCCAGACTGACTATTTTCCTGTCTCACAATTGAGGTGTGAGCCTAGTGCCGCCTCTACAGAGCAGGTATTGACACTATTGAATACAATCACAGATTGAACAAGTGACTTTGACCTAACACAGAACAAACTGACAAAATGTCGGCTTGGCACCCATTCCGACATCCAGGACTCTGTGGACTGAGAGGAACCACATGTGTGCTAATGTTGTTTGTCATCAGTGTGACAATAATTTCAAAATCCAAAAGAGATAATAAACTGCACCGACACGCCCACGACACAACAAGATAGAAGTTCCACTCCACTGGACTCCCTAAAAACTCACAGTGCAAATGGCCCAATGATACTTACAGTTAGAACGTACTGCGACTCACTCATGTGTTATGAGAAAAATCACATTAATCATTCACGTAGGGCTGTCATTCACAAATGGCAAGCTCGAGAACTCTATGACTTGGGTACGACTAACACGTCGACACCCAATATTGATCATGGGGCCAAAAGTGAGGTAGTTACTGTGTATGCTACTCAAAACATGTTATATCAATACTTACAATTCACTGCTCAAACAAGTATTGCCACAGATTGCATAGCATGTTATGCAAAGAAAGGAGTTCCATCTGTCATTCCATTGGTTTTATTTTACAAACCATAAATAGTACTTAGGCTTGGTGGTCAAACAACTGTCAAGTCTCGACATTTCCCTGATCGTGAGCTCAGATGGGCTGTCGCAGGTTAACTGATCTTGAGCTGAGATGGGCTGTGGCAGGTTTCCCTGCTCGTGTGCTGAAGTGGCAGGACCTCCCATTGTTTGACAGGTATAGATTGTAGCATGTCCTTCTGTTCTTGAAGCACTTTCTCATGTTTAAGGATATGTTTTGTGAAGTCTGTTCTTCTTATAACTGTTTGGCCACAGCTAAGACAATAATAATGTAACTTTTCACGACAGGCAAGGTGACATTTGAATATTCTGAATTCTAAAATGTGTAACACAGAAAGCGTCAACAATAACACAAGTTTCTAATTTAAGCATTTAACTAGAAAACAATTTGTTAAATATACCATACAATTGAATAATCATTTAGTTGTGTAATATAAATGTTTAAATCTGTAATTTGTACAAATGAGTAATTTACTTACAACCATGAAAAACCACCCAGGACAGGTGGGACTAAATGTAACCAGTCACCTTTTGTCACTCATCATATTTTATTTTATCTTGTAGACACAGAGGGCAATGAAAGTTGCTGCACTTAGTGTACCTGTATGCCTCAATGATATGGTCTCGGACGAGTGTTTCACGGAGCCATGAACCGGAAAATTATAAAGAATACACCTAGAACTATCTTACACTGGGGTGAAGCAAGCAATGTGTATCATCATGTTGACTAACATGGACGTAAGCTTTTCTTTAGTGGTTATGCATATGAAGTATTCCTAATTGGTGTGGGGATCTGCCATTAAAATGAATCTTTAATGAAGTCTGTGACAACTAATGCATGTATACACCAGGCACGGAGGCAGGCAATTAGAAGTTTTAAACACAAGTCAATTGTACTGCCCATCTGGAGCTGGCTCCAGTCTGCAGAGATACACTTAATAATAATAATAATAATATATTTCATTTAAAAGCGCCAAACGGCACGCTTTTGGCTGCTGCTGTTTAGCTTAACAATATCATCACATAATCCATTTTTCGTCCATAACATGGCTAGAGAGTTACATTTAATGTACCTTCCTGTTGAAAACAATTATAGAATCCATTAAAAGTGTCTGTTGGTTCCTGGTGTTTTTCAGTAGTCGCATTTTGTGTTTTCCTGATGAGTTGATATCTCAGTGTAAAGGAATCTGGTCATTTAATCAGCTGTTTTGGGACTAATTCCACATACATTTGATAATTTCCTAATGGCTGCTAACAGCAACCATCAAGTCAATTTACATTAGGAAATCCTTAAAAAGTTCTATTTTTCTAATTGTCTTCAATATGGCTTTCATGAGTTTCAGCAGTAGCCTTTGTTTTTTTCTTCTGTGAATAAATGAACAACAAAGGTGAAAAGCCAAGCTTTTGTTTTCTTAAACCATAGTTGTGATTATACGTGACCACAAAGCATCAAACTAAGTTTCTGTAACATCTGTAAGCACAAGTATATATATATATATATATATATATATATATATATATATATACATATGGTATTATACTTATCATTCATTTATCTTGTAGACTGGTGAAAAAAAAAACGTTTTAACAAACTGTTGTCCATGTTTATAAATAGCCTTATTATTTATCAATAACAATTCATTTAATTCAAGGTAGAATGAATGAATACAGTGTAAACTGTGTACATAAAAAGCTATAAATAATTAAATGGAAATTAATGCATTCAGTCAGACATTAATCATTACGGTTGCATATATGGTAAATAGACTGTAATTACATTGTGTCAAAGTGGCTTTAAGTCCGAACTGTTTAATTAAGTATTTTGTAAAAACTTAATCACATTTTCTCTGGAGCCTATCCCCTGTCATCAGGTAGAAGGCAGGATACACCCTGGACAAGTCGCCAGTCCATCACAGGGCAGACAGACAGACATACACATTCACACCTAGGGGCAATTTACCATGTCCAATTGACCTGACTGCATGTCTTTGGACTGTGGGGGGAAACCAGAGCCTTCGGAGAAAACCCACACAGACATGGGAAGAACATGCTTCACATAGAAAAGACCCTGGTCGCCCCGCCAGGGAATCAAACCCAGGCCCTTCTTACAGTATTACAGCTGCAAGCATCATTTCGGAATTAACATATCGCTGTTGTCAGAACAAAACTTCATATCTCCATTTTTGTTGATTTTCAGTTTTTTACATAATTTGAAAATGCATATTGGTTTTTATATTGTGTTTACATTTTATGAAGATTGAACCAAAAGAAATGGCCAAAAAATACTTCAAAAGATGTCTGGTTCCTTTGACATTGAAAGTAATGTATGTTTTTTCCTTCTCCTGTAAAGTTAACATTTTTGGAGATACAAGGTTTTATTCCGACAACAGTGAAATATTTGCAAAAGTAAAGTAAACATAAAATATTACATAGCTTGTCTTTGTACTGTTTTTATTCAAATATATCAAAGTAAATTCATAAATTGCTTCTTGTTTTATTTGTATCTTACATAATGTCCCAACTCAGTTTTTGGAATTGGGTTTGTATTTTAATAGATATAAACCTAAAACATGGAATTATATTTATAAAAAATAACATAGCATTTTCTTCTTATTCTGAGTTTTTCAATATAAAATACTGAGTGTGAGCTCATTATGCTTTCTGCATAGTGTTTTTCTGCAGTATCCAGGCCTGCACAGTTCAGTGTTTTCCCTGCTCTATCATATCTACACAAGGACAGATTTGTTAATTAGTATATTTGAATCAGATTCAAATCTGTGCTGCCCCAGGCCTGGAGGTGGGGATGGAGTGGTCATTGGGTGGAAGGCAGAAAACACCCTGGACCGGTCACCAGGCCATCACAGGGCAGACACACAGACGTTCACATTTTCACACATACACACACATACACAGTGACACCCAGAGCACAGAAACAACTGCACACTTCAGACATGGCGAACCAGGAGTTTAGTGTGCTCACTTATCACAGCCCTGCGTTGGCTTTACTGATTTCATCTTGGGTTTCGTTTTTTATGCGCTTCAGAAATTTCTGCTGGATTACCTGAACTATCGATTGCAAGATATTGCGGTTATAATCTGTCTATCTACAAGGTTGGGGAGTAGATAAGTAGCATACTACTTTTGGTAGTTAAATTTTGTGTATCTATAGTGAAAATTTTCCCTACAGGATTCGGGCAATCCACGCAAAATGAATCACAGAATGCGGCCATTAATTGGGCTGGTGGCGACTGTGCAATCCTGACTGAGCCACCGACGTGCTGATCACCCCTTACTAGCTGGCTTAACCCAGGGGTCGCAACCGAAATGTTAAGAAGAGCCTGTGGCATGTGCCCACCCCCCCGGGCCCTGCCGATAACGGCCGAGAGAGCCGGCAGAAAGGCCCGAGCACTCAGCCGCAACACACCTCAGCGAGGACGCCAGGGAGAGAGCCGTGAGTTCAGAGGGGGCAAAGATGGAGCACCCCCGATGGACGTAAGAACATTTGCTCTGCTTTAACCTTAAGCTCAGCTGTAGCCACTTTTCTTGCAACTCTTTTTCTTGTAAAATGTCTCTCAATGTCTCTCAAACTTTTTACGAGGTTGAAGTTGCTTCTCATTCTCCAGCATCTCATTCAAACTGTCCTGTTCCACCTTACATGGTGCCTGAGGGGCCAGATTGTACTGCTGTGCCATTTAAGGTGGAACAGGAGAATTTGAACAAGAAGCAGGAGAAAGAGTAGCTGACTTCAGTTTCGCGAGTTGCTGCAGATTAAACATATCAGGAAACCAGCTGAGTGATTTATAAATGTAAGTAAGTCCATTCATCTCCAAATTATCCATGTATCCAGAATTTTAGATGGTCTCTTGACCCTTTGAATTTTTTTTGTTGGCCATTTTGTGCATTTATACCTGCGTTTGCACATGTTCTTTGTGAAGTCTTGTTTGGTCTACCTGCAATTCTGAGCATTAGTATTTCTGATCCAGTTTTTCTGGTATTTTGACTTTGTACTTTGTTTGTTCTTGACTACTCTTTTGGATTTGCCCCTTTGGATTTGTTTGCTTTTTGTGGCCTGCTTTTCTGGATTTCTGACCCTCTGCTTGTTGTTATCTACTGTGAACCTGGTATTAAACTTGCACTTGACTCCTTACCATTGTGTGAAGTACTTCATGACAACAGCGCTAGGCTACCTGCTCAGTGCTATTAGCTGACAACAGAACAGCTATCCTGAAGCAGTTCACGTTATAGCTGGCGACTTTAAAATGTGCTACCGGGGGAAGAAATACATTAGACAAGGTCTACTCAAACATTAAGAACAGTTTTAAAACAACATTATTACTACATCTGGGCCAATCAGATCACTGCTCTATATTTTTAACTCCTGCATACACCCCTCTCAAAAGAAAATCTTAACCCATCACAAAGACTATCAAGACATGGCCTGAAGGAGCTTCCTCACAGCTGCAGGACTGCAGAGTATGGCTCTGGGGTAAAACAGTTTTTACCCCAGAGCCATACAGGAACTGAACACTTCCAAACACACACACTGACAAGGACTATTTTATAGAACACTGTGCTCAATAGAAGTGAACTGAACACCACTACCACTCTTTACTGGCATTGACTTCACCTCTGTTCTATTTATTATTCACTGCACTAATTGTTGTTTTCAAGTGTGCAATATATATTCTTTCTGTGCAATAATGTAATTCTTAAGATGTGTAATATTATATAACTCTATCCAAGAAATGTGCAATAACTAACTGCTACCTCACTTTTATTGTCTGTTGTCTGTTTAGAATATGTCGTTTTATAGTCCTTTTCTTTATATTTCTGTATATACTATTTTTCTTAAATCTGCACTTTATATATTTTAGCCGTATGTGTAATTATTTTGTGTGTAAAGTGCCATTGGATTGCTGCTCAATTTTGTTGTACATTGTGCAATGACAATAAAGGCATCTTATCTTATCTTATCTTATCTTTTCTGTTATCTGCGTTGCTGTGTGTCCAGCAGTCTGTGTGTCAGTCTTCAGTGTTAAAGGTTGTTGAATTAGCAGTTATGCGTTAACTCCTGTTAACTGTGGTAGAACTGTGTGTTGTATCGATTTTACAGCAAAGGAGGATTATGTGATTTTACCTAAAAATCTAGTTCTGCTGTGGAGCTGCAGCAGCTCTGCAACAGTTGAGAGATTATTCAGGCCTGATTCTCACCCCAGAGAGACACTGATGAAAATTTTGAGGCTAAAGTGTTGCTGAAGTTTAATAAAGACTCTGAATGAGAATGTTTGCACATACACCAATCAGACATAATATTATGAGCACCTCCTTGTTTCTGCACTCATTGCCCATTTTAACAGCTCCACTTACTATATAGGTGCACTTTGTAGTTCTACAATTACAGACTGTAGTAGTTAGCCCCCTTTTACCCTGTTCTTCAGTGGTAAAGACCCCCATGGACCCTCACAGAGCAAGTGGTGGTGTGTTGTGTGTTGTGCTGGTATGAGTGGATACTGGAGTTTTTAAACACCGTGTCCACCCACTGTCGACTCTATTATATAGACCTACGTTGTCAGTTCACCCTGTAGATGTAAGCCAAAGAAAACATCTTGCTGTACAGTATAAGCTAATCACCCTCTAGGCCTTCATTGGTGGTCACAGGACGATGCCTACAGGACACTGTTCACTGAATATTTTTGACTGGTGAACTATTCTCAGTCCAACAGGTGTTTAAAAAAATCAAGCAGCTGTGTCTGATCCACCCGGACCAGCACAACACACACTAACGCACTACCAACACCATGTCATTGTTACTGCAGTGCCTGCTCTCCATGGGGGTCCTGACCACTGAAGAACAGGGTAAAAGGCAACTAACAAAGTATGCAGAGAAACAAATGAACTACAATCTGTAATTGTAGAACTATGAAGTGCACCTGTAAAGTAAGTGGAACTGATAAAATGGACAATGAGCACAAACAATAATAATCATAATGTTATGCCTGATTGGATGAGCAGTTTTATTTCAACAGTTGGCAACGCTTTGCATAAAATTCTCTGGTTTGTATTTAGTTATTTTTGTTAGAAAAAACCTGGAATGACTGACTTTGCCTTTAGTCTTAATTTTTATTGGATATCACACCTTTGAGTGTGTAAGTCTTATTGTTGTTTACACTTTTTGGTGATCTTTTTGTATATTTGCAGTTTTTCAATTGTATGTTTTTTTCTGGCACATGACTAAATGCAGTATCTTGTTCATACTGTCAGTTGGGCTTGTTTGATGTGTCAGGTGGAGATTCACAAACATTCTGACAATTTTTTTGTTTTGTTTTACACAATCAGTTTATTGAACATGTGCAGGATGGTTTATTAAAGCGTCAGGTTTGATTAAATCCCAACTAGATGCCATTATGAAATGACTGGAGTCCCCAGTACTGAATACCAAACCTAAGGGTGTTTCCAGTAACCATGAACAGCGGTATCGCTTTCAAGCATATGGTAAACCTATATGTTTGCATTGTAGCCAGTCTGGTCATATTGCCAGTTTTTATAGAGTAGAGTTGGGTGTGAGCCCTACAGTTAGAGGGGCATTAGACCTCACTATGTCACAAAAGCAGTGCCCCCACAACTAGTGCCCACAGACACCACAGCCCAAGTGTCAGGATGGAGGATCGGGGCTCTAACCTACCACATGCAGTTAAGTTGATTGAATAAGCAGTTGTAGAGTGTCAGAAACTGCTTCACATGAGGGGCAGGAGTCAAGTGCAAGTTTAATTCCTGATGCAAGGTAGGTAATAACAAGCAGAGGGTCAGAAATCCAAAAAGCAGGCCACAGAAAGCAGACAAATCCAAAGAGGGCAAATGCAAAAGAGTAGTCAAAAACAAACCAAGAGGCAAGGTCAAAACACCAGAAAACCAAGTCATAAACATAAACACTCAGAATTGTGGAAAAAAACAAGACTTCGCAATGAGCACCTGCAACCGCAGGGGGTATTATTATATATATAAATACACACAGAAGATGGCAGACTAAAGAGGTCAAAGGATCAAGAAATGCCTAGTATTCGGGAGACGGTGACCTCTTGTGGTGGGGAGGAGAATGGCAGGTGGCAGATGTGACAGAACCCCCCACCTGAGGGGCGGCTCTTGACGCCAAAGATGATCTATGACTTGGTCGACCTCTGGGCCAGGGAGCAGGACGGTCCGGTTGATCCCTGTGAAAATCTGAAATCAGAGATGGATCGAGGAGGTCCTCCGTGGCTACCCAGGATCGCTCCTCTGGACCGTAACCCTCCCAGTCCACCAAGTATTGAAGTCGACCACCACACCTTCTAGAGTCCAGCAAAGAATGGACTGCATAGGCCAGAGAACCATCAACCTCAAACGGGGGAGGAGGCTCAGCCACATCAGACAAAGCCTGGGAGGCATGAACAGGTTTAAGGAAAGACACGTGAAAGGTAGTAGCTATTCGGTAACTTCTGGGCAACTCCAATTTATAAGAAACTGGAGTTATTTGACGAAGAATCCTGAGAGGGCCAATGAATCTGGGTGTGAGTTTCTTACATGGAAGTTTTAACCTTAAATCTTTTGTGCATAACCAAACCCTTTGCCCTGGTTGAAAAGGAATTGAAGGTCATCTGTGCCTATTTGCATTTATCTTTTGTCTACATACAGCTCTTTGTAATCTAACATGGGCCACCTCCCAGGTCTGACCACTTCGCCTCATCCATTCATCCACCGAAGGCACACAAGATGGTTCTCCTGACTAAGGAAACAAAGGTGGTTGAAATCCTAGAACACACTGAAAGGGAGTGATGCCTGTAGAGGAGTGAGTCAATGAATTTTGGGCATACTCAGCCCATATTAAGTATCAAGACCAAACATATTGTGATCTACTACAGTAAGATCATAAAAACCTATCGATTTCTTGCTTAAGCCGTTCCACTTGCCCATTCAATTGCAGATGGTACCCTGACATGAGACTTAGATTGATGCTGGGCAGTTTACAAAATTCTTTCCACACATGGGAAGTAAATTGAGGCCCCCTATCAGATACAATGTCTTCAGGTAGTCCATAAAATCTAAACACCTGATTGACCATCGCCTCAGCAGTTTCAAGCGATGTTGGCAGTTTCTTCATGGGGACCAACCTACAAGATGAACTATAGTCAATTATGACTAAAATGGTTGTAAACCCCTGAGAATTAGGCAAATCTGTTATGAAGTCAATACTAATGTGTGACCATGGCCGTTGTGGAATGGGCAAAGGTTCCAGCTGACCTGTAGGCAATTGTCTGGGAGATTTAGATTGTGCACAAACACTACAAGCCTTAAAAAAAAAATCATTGGCATCAGACTCAAGTATTCCACCAAAACCTATTCCTAAGTAAGCCAATGGTTTTATTAATACCAGGATGACCAGAACTTGGTGTAGCATGCATCAACTCTAGAGGTTTTGACCGCATTGCTGTGGGTACATACTCACGACCTAGTGGGCAATCTGGAGGAGATGGTTCATTTTCTCTTTCCCTCCGAACATCATCCATGATTTCCCACCGGATCGGAGCCACAACACAGTCAGAACAGAAAATGTTTTCCTCAATATTCTGAGGCTGTTCTGCTTCCCACAATCTAGACAATGCATCTGCTTTAGTGTTCTTTGTACCAGGACGATATCCATCCATCCATCCATCCATCCATTTTCCAAGCCGCTTCTCGGTCAGGGTCGCGGGGGGGTGAGGGGGCCTATCCCAGCATTCTTCGGGCGGAAGGCAGAACACACCCTGGACAGGTCGCCAGTCCATCGCAGGGCAGACAGACAGACAGACAGACACAGACAGTCACTCACACACACTCACACCCAGGGGTAATTTAGCATGTCCAATTGGCCTGACTGCATGTCTTTGGACTGTGGGAGGAAACCGGTGAACCCGGAGGAAACCCACGCAGACACGGGGAGAACATACAAACTCCACACAGAGAGGACCCACCAGGACGATATATAACATGAAAATTAAACCTTGCAAAGAACAATGCCCATCTAGCTTGCCGTGAATTAAGTCGTTTGGCTGTTTTGATAGATTCAAGGTTACGATGATCTGTAAATACTACAAATGGGTGATGAGCTCCCTCTAACCAATGCCTCCATTCTCCAAAGGCTAGTTTCATTGCTAGTAATCCTCTGTTGCCCACATCATAATTACATTCTGCATTACGGAGTTTCTTAGAAAAGAAGATGCAAGGATAGAGTTTCCTAGGTGAGCCGGTTCTCTGTGAAAGTACAGCGCCGACCCCCGAACCTGAAGCATCCACCTCCACAATGAACGGCTCTGAGGGATCTGGATGTTTCAGTATGGGAGCTGAAATGAACTGATTCTTTAAAGACACAGATGCCTCCTCTGCTTTAAGATCCCACTTCAGAGTCTTACTCTTATTCCTTAACAAGGAAGTTAAAGGTGCAGCAATAGAACTAAATCCCCGAATGAAACGTCTGTAAAAGTTTGCGAATCCCGGAAACCTCTGCAACTCCTTTACTGATTGAGGCCTAGTCCAGTTCTTTACAGCATTTACCTTGGTTTCATCCATGCTCACACCACCCTGCTCAAGTACAAATCCTAGAAAAGAAATCTTAGTTTTATGAAATTCACATTTCTCTGATTTGGTTGGTTCTCACGCAGCCTTTGAAGAACCATTCTAACATGTTGATGTTCTTCCAAAGTTTGCAAATATCTCAAATGTCATCTATGTAGACAACAACCCACTGATCAAACATCTCTCTTAACATGTCATTTATAAATGATTGGAAGACGGAAGGCGCATTCACCAGGACATACGGCATAACAGAGTATTCATAGTGGTCTCTAGTGGTTAGAAATGCAGTTTTCCATTCATCTCCCTCCCTTATCCTGATTAAGTTATAGGCACTGCACAGGTCTAATTTGGTAAAAAAAATGCAGCATCTCAACTGTTCGAGTGCTACAGGTACCAATGGGAGGGGGTATCGATATTTCACAGTTATCGCATTTAAACCTCGGTAATCAATACAAGGATGTAACCCACCATTTCTTTTCTACAAAGAAGAAGCTAGCTGCTGCAGGAGAAGTGGAGGGTCGAATGTAACCCAGTTTAAGAGTTTCATCAATATACTCATCCAGTGCCTTAGTTTCAGGTTAAGAAAGGGGGTAGATTCTGTTCTTAGGTGGTATAGTGCCAGGTAACAAGTCTATAGCACAGTCATTGGGACGATGAGGTGGCAATTCACTGGATCTTTGCTTAGAAAATACATCTGCAAAATCTGCATAGCATTGTGGAATGTTATTCTCAGTAGAAACACCAGAAATCTCTATATTGGTAGCTCCCAGAGGCAGAGTGATACAAGTTTTAAAACAATTTTGCCACCATTGACTAAGCTCACCCTTGCTCCAGATAATGGAAGGGTCATGTTGCATGTCAGGTCCTTGGGAGAACAAATTACATAAAAGTTTATGTTCTCTTCATGCACCAATCCCACCTTCATAGTAAATAAACTAGTTCTCTCAGTCACTTGGCCTTTACCCAGTGGTCAGTCATCCACGGCTCTCAGATTCACGGGAGGCTTTATGGCTTCTATCGGAACCTTCCAACGTCGGACCAGATCTGCATCGATGTTCCTGTTTGTTCATACGCTCCTCCAAACTTGCTGACTCCATAATAAGGCAAAGTCTTCTGTCACAAACTGCTTCACACGAGGGGTAGGAGTTAAGTGCAAGTTTAATTCCTGATGCAATGTAGGTAATAACAAGCAGGGGGTCAGAAATCCAAAAAAGCAGGCCACAGAAAGTAGGCAAATCCAAAAGAGTAGTCAAAAACAAACCAAGAGGCAAGGTCAAAACACCAGAAAACCACATCATAAACATAAACACTCAGAATTGTGGGGAAAAACCAAACAAGACTTTGCAATGAGCATCTGCAAACGAAGGGTATATATACACAAGATGGCAGACCAAAAAGGTCAAAGGATCAAGAAATGCCTAGTATTCTGGAGACGGTGACCTCCTGTGGTGGGGAGGAGAATGGCAGGCGGCAGATGTGACATAGAGATTGTATTTAGGGGCATGGCCATTGCTTGTTTGCTGGACATTGGGTCTATGGCGAATACCATTCCCTATTTGATGAACAACTACAAGGGCAGCTTCAGTCATCTCTACAGTCATGCCCTTTGCTACAGTTAAAAGCAGGAAAGGGTTTAGATATACCTTAGGATATTAAGTTGATGTAGGTATTTTGGGTAAAGTTGGTTACAAAGAGCTCTTCTCTGATGCTAACATCCATCTTTTTTAGAATTCCATTCCAGGCCTGGTGGGGATGAACATTATCAGCCAGTGTTATCATGAACTGTTCATACAACACAGGCATGCCCATTTCCCGTCTTTAGATGCCTAGCCAACAGGCCAAACATGGCAGCAGGCTTTTTCTGAGTGCCTACAGTAAGGGCTATCTCCACAAGATGGCAGAGTAGGTCTTGTCCGAGTGCGGTGGGGAACCAGCAGTTCGGGTGCCAGCAGGTACAATGAAGCTGGTGTTGGCCCCATGCCATGATGGATGTGAGCCTGCCCTTTCCTCTGGCTTGTCTTTCACCGAGGGGCAGTTGCCTAGTGACCTCCTTGTCCCTTCTGCCTTTTTGTCAGTGGTGCAGGGGGTCATACATGTGCCAGTCATTAATGTTGGCCACCAAGATAGGTGGCTTCAGCATAAGATGGTGTTGGGTGAACTTCATGTTGTTCAACCTTTCTCCAATTGCAATGCTGTACAAAGAGACAAGCAGCATCAGATAGCTACTGTTGATGATGATGATGACCAGCGAAATGGCCATCAACCCGTCTGAGCACATACAATATGACAAACAGGGGGAGGGACAAGACAGGAAGACAGGAGAGGAAAAAATACAGAATACAGAATACATGGAGAACAGAAATGGTGAAGGCACTTCGCCTGGCATCCCAGTCTAGGAGGTACCTCAGTCTGCTGGGTGTCATAGCGATAACACAGCAAATTGCCATGGGACAACCTTGAACTGGTCCCAGGCAGAGTCAACAATCAGCAGGTGTTTGGGGGAGTGGGGAAGTCATGTTCTTCTGGAGGAATTTGTTGCTCCAGCAGTGGCCTTGGCCAAGGCCAGTGCTGATACGGGGAGCCAAAAGCAGATTAACAGGATTATTTTGGAATTCAGGCCAGTAGTCGCATTTTCACGACTACTCACCTAGTCCATTTTGTCCATCAGGTCTCTCAATTGATCTATATCCCTTTGCAAAGCCCAATTGTTTTCCCAGTTGCGATTTGTGGTCACAGTCTGAGTGCTGACAGCTCTACCCACCACGCCAATCAGGTCAGGCAGCTTTAAGGAGCCGTGGACAGCTGTCCTCATTTTCCGAATCTTGTAATAAACCAGGGCAATGCCTAAACCAATCAGCAAAACACCTGTAATCATGGTTCCAAATCGATAGACGTCCTCAATATCCTCCACGGAAAGAGCCGCCAGGCACATGACTCACCACCTCTCCCATACGTCCATCATGTAGCCAGCTGCAAACGTTCCGGCAGGACAGGCTGGTTCCCCCGAACCCAGACTTTTCGTCGAGAAGATGGTGTCAATTGTGTTGGGAGACCATTTGATCAAATCCATTTTTCTTAGTTTAAAGAGCAGTGCGGAGAGAGTCTCTCAAGTAAAGACAGTAGACTAGACAGAAGAAGCGAAGCAGGAGAGATAAGGGAGAGGAGAGGGAGAAAGTGTGGCCGCCTTCATTGAGAGCCAGAGAGAACTGTTCAGTCTATTCAAAGGGAAGAAGGTAGCACTTGTGATTTTTCCCACCTTACTTGGCCTGCTCTGTCTGTACAAGAGCAGAAGGAGGCTCATGCAGTATTGGGGAAGTGCAAGAGTACTTTTAGTCAGCATAATAGAGATTTGGACTGCACTACATTAGTGCAACACACGTTCCACTTTTGGACCCAGTGAGGCAGAGGTATCTGCATCTCCCCCTTTTCCAATATGATTTGGTTAAGGCTTATATACAGGAATTAGTAGAGCATAAGGTAGTGAGCCCTAGAACTAGTCCTAATTCTTCACCAATAGTGGTTGTCCAAAAGAGGGATGAGTCAATACAGTTGTGTGTTGACTATCGCCAGCTTAATGCCAAGACTCGGAAAGATGTGTTTCCCCTGCCTAGAATAGAAGAGTCACTAGATGCTTTGAGCAGGGCAAAGTGGTTTATCACCTTGCTAATTGGTACAACCAGGTCCCAGTAGCTAAACAAGACAGAGAAAATTGCAATGCAGTGTGCCAGGTATGTTCCTGCGGTTCATTTGCCAGCCTGGCAGCACCCCTACATAAGCTGGTTGGTGCTTTACAAGGTTCTTGTAAATAGCCTAGGCCAGAGGTGCAGGGCACCATAGATGGGATGAAGCTTGTGAAAGGGGTTGTCTGGCCTTTTTGTTTGTAGATTGATCGGGGGTTGGGAGCTCTTTTATCTCAGGACCACGAGGGACAGCTGTGAGCTATTGTGTTTGCCAATCATGGCTTTGCGATCCAGTGAGCATAACATGTCCAATTACAGCTCTGTGAAATTGTGCTGAAGGGGGCAGTTGGTTAAGCAGAGAAACTGTGTTCCAGCTACTGTTACCAGCAGCATTGCAAGCAGAAGTCCTGACATGGTTGCATAACAACCACAGTCATCATGGGGTTGAGTGTACTATTGACCTTATATGGCAAAGGTGCTACCGGCCAAAGATGTGGCATGATATTAGAAAATGGTGTATTGAGTGTGAAAGGTGCTCAGTGGCTAAAGGTGGCTAAAGGTCAGAACTTTTATGGGCAGCTTGTTAGCAACTAGACCACTGGAAATAGTTGTTATTGATTTCACACTCTTGGAACAGGCTAGTAATGGTCAAGAAAACATTACTGATGGTCCTTTTCAAAATTGACTCAAGGTTATCTGGTGCCTCATCAGAAGGCCAGTACAGTGGTAAAAGTACTTACCCACAAGATTCAGGACATGTGGAGCTCCACTGTCTTTGAGATTGTGGAGTGCTTAGATAAGGTGGGAACACTGTATAAGATTAGGCCTACCAGAAGTGAAGGATCTTGTAAAACATTGCACAGGTCAGAAATGAAACTTGTGTTAGGTGAAGCGAACTCACAGGCACCAGTAGAGGAGAGCAGTTTAAGACCTGCTATAGTCCTACTTCAGGAGATGGTCAGGGGAGCTCTATCGAGGATAGTTCCCTTGAGGGAACCTTGCTGTGTGTGAGACCTAGTGCAAGTGAACCAAGAAATCAGGCTACCTACGTGAGTTTGTATGTTTTGTGTGAGAGAGGTGGCCATTGTTGCATCATGTCTGGCAAGCTGCCAAGATGACTATAAATCGGATAACAGTATATTGCAAAGTATTGCAAAGCAATGCGCAACTATAATAATAATAATAATAACTAGAAATGTGCCTTTCCTGAAGGAAACGCAGGATAGTTGCGCAGCGGATACTATGGAAGTCGATTGAAAAACGATTGATGAAAAAGACTACATATGGAAGAGTACGGGTCAGTAACGTGGTGGATTTGATTTTGTGGACCTGCGCTGAATGAGTACATGTACATTACTCTGCCTCCTCTAATTTTGTGCTATGTTAACTGAAGTTCCACCTTAAACTTTAAATTTTAAATTTAAAAAGATTCCACCTTAATTTTAGCGCTATGTTAATTAAAGTTCCACCTTAAACACTGTGCCTCCTTAAATTTAGTGCTATGTTATTTCAAGTTTAACCTTAAGGTCTGTGGCATCTCACAAAAAGTTCAACCTTAGGGTCTGGGCCACCTTAAAAAGGTTCCACCTTAAACACTGCGCCACCTTAAATTTAGCGCTATGTCATTTCAAGTTCCACCTTAAAGTCTGTGCCAACTTAAAAGAAGTTCCACCTTAAGTTCTGTGCCACCTTAATTTTGTGTCAGTTTATTAACGTTCCACCCTAAATTGTGTGCCTCCTTTAATTTTATGCTATGTGAACTGAAGTTCCACCTTAAGTTCTGTGCCTCCTTAAAAAGGATCCACCTTAAATACTGTGCCATATTTAGTGCTAGGTTAATTGCAGTTCCACCTTAAGTTCTGTGCCACCTTAATTTTGTTTCTTTGTTAATTAACATTCCACCTTAAATTCTTTGAATTGAACTAGTTACACGGCAAAGAAACGTCAGAAATGTAAGAATAAAAATAAAAATAATAATATAAATCGGATAACAATATAGTTGTGCATGGCTTTAGCAATAATAATAATAATATAATAAAAATATATAATGAAAATAATAATAATAACTAGATAATAATAATAACTAGAAATGTGCCTTTCCTGAAGGAAACGCAGGATAGTTGCGCAGCGGAAGTCGAGGAACGAGGGATGAAAAAAACTACATATGGAAGAGTGCTGGTCAGGAACGCGGTGAATTTGGTCTTGTGGACCTGCGTTGAAAGAGTACATGTACATTACTCTGCCTCTAATTTTGTGATATGTTAACTGGAGTTCCACCTTAAATTTATTGCCAACTTAAAAAGGTTCCACCTTAATTTTATTGCTATGTTAATAAAAGTTCCACCTTAAACACTGTGCCACCTTAAATTTAGTGCTATGTTATTTCAAGTTCCACCTTAAGGTCTGTGGCATCTCACAAAAAGTTCCATCTTAGAATCTGTGCCACCTTAAATTTATTGATACATTAATTAAATGTCCACCTTAAACACTGTGCCACCTTACATTTAGTGCTATGTCATTTCAAGTTCCACCATAAGGTCTGTGCCACCTTAATTTTATTGCTATGTTAATTAAAGTTCCACCTTAAATTCTGTGCCTCCTTTAATTTTGTGCTATGTTAGCTGAAGTTCCACCTTAAATTTAGTGCTAGCTTAAAGAGAGTTCCATCCTAAATTCTGTGCCACCTTAAATTTAGTGCTAGGTTAATTGCAGTTCCACCTTAAAGTCTGTGTCCTCGGTCTTCCCTAGGGTAGGGTGGACTTGCCTGTGACACCTCCCGAGGGAGGCGTCCAGGAGGCATCCTAACCAGATGCCCGAACCACCTCAGCTGGCTCCTCTCGACATGGAGAAGCAGCAGCTCTAATCCGAGTCCCTCCCAGATGACCGAAACTTCTCACCCTATCTCTAAGGGAGAGTCCAGACACCCTGCGGAGGAAACTCATTTCGGCCGCTTGTATTCGCGATCTTATTCTTTCAGTCATTACCCAAAGCTCATGACCATAGGTGAGGGTGGGAACATAGATAGACTGGTAAATCGAGAGCCTGAACAAGACCCCGAGATACTTAAACTCCCCCACTTGAGGCAAGAGCTTATCCCTGACCCAGAGAGGGCTCTCCACCCTTTTCTGCCTGAGAACCATGGCCTCGGATTTGGAGGTACTGATTCTCATCCCGGCCGCTTCATACTCGGCTGCAAACCGATCCAGCGAAAGCTGAAGTTCATGGCATGATGTCCCCAATAGGACCACATAATCTGCAAACAGCAGCGATTTGACCTTGAGGTCACCAAAACCGGACTCCCCTGACTGCGCCTAGAAAGTCTATGCATAAAAATTATGAATAGAATTGGTGACAAAGGCCAGCCCTGATGGAGTCCAACTCTCCCTGGGAACGAGTCTGACTTATTGCCGGCCATGCGAACCAAACTCCTGCTTTGTTTGTAGAAGGCCTGAATGGCTCGTAGCAAAGAGCCATGTACCCTGTAACCCTGAAGCACCTCCCACAAATACCCCGGGGGTACACAGTTGAATGCCTTCTCCAAATCCACAAAGCACATGTGGACTGGTTGGGCAAACTCCCATGAACCCTCCAGAATCCTGGAGAGGGTGAAGAGTTGGTCCAGTATTCAGTATTCTACGACCACTCTCTTCTCCAGTACCCCTGCATAGACCTTACTAGGGAGGCTGAGGAGTGTGATTCCCTGATAGTTGGAACACAACCTCCGGTCCCCCTTTTTAAAAAGAGGCACCACCACCCCAGTCTGCCAATCCAGTGACACCGCCCCCGATGTCCACGCATTGTTGAAAAGGCATGTCAGCCAAGACAGCCCCACAACATCCAGAGCCTTGAGGAACTCCGGACGGATCTCATCCACCCCTGGAGCCTTGCCACCAATGAGCTTTTTAACTACCTTAGCGATTCAGCCTCAGTAATGGACAAGCCTATTCCCGTGTCCCCAGACTCTGCTTCCTCACTGGAGAATGTCAGTGGGATTGAGAAGGTCCTCAAAGTATTCCTTCCACCACCCAATGACGTCTTCAGTCGAAGTCAACGGCACACCATCTCCACTATATACAGTGCTAGTGGCACACTGCTTTCCCCTTCTGAGTCGCCTGATGGTTTGCCAGAATCTTTACAGAGCTGACTTAAAGTCACATTCCAAGGCCTCACCAAACTCCTCCCACACCCGGGTTTTTGCCTTTGCAACGACTAAAGCTGCAGATTGCTTGTCCTGTCGATACCTGCCAGCTGCCTCTGGTGTCCCACAGGCCAACCATGCCTGGCAGGACTCCTTCTTCAGCTTGACGGCATCTCTCACCTGGGGTGTCCACCACCGGGTTCGAGGATTACCAACCCGACAGGCACCAACTACCTTGAGGCCACAGCTACAGTCAGCCAGTTAAATAATGGAGGAATGGAACATGGCCTATTCTGAGTCAATGTCCCTCACCTCCCCCAATATCTGGTCAAAGTTCTGACTAGGTGTGAGTTGAAGATCAATCTGACAGGTTCTTCTGCCAGACGTTCCCAGCAAACCCTCACTATACATTTGGGTTTGCCTGGTCTGACCGGCATCTTCCCCCACCACCTGATCCAACTCACCACCAGGTGGTGATCAGTTGACAGCTCAGCTCCTCTCTTTACCTGAGTGTCCAAAACACCTGACTGCAAGTCCGATGACACGACTACAAAGTCAATCATTGAACTGCGGCCTAGGGTGTCCTGGTGCCATGTGCACTTATGGACATCCTTGTGTTCAAACATGGTGTTCGTGATGGACAAACTGTGGTTTGCACAGATGTCCAAAAACTGAACACCACTCAGGTTCAGATCAGAGAGTCCAGTCCCTCCAATCACACCCCTCCAGGTCTCACTGTCATTGCCCATGTGAGCGTTGAAGTCCCCCAGTAGGACAATAGAGTCACCAGGAGGAGCACTATCAAGCACCCTTCCCAAGGATTCTTTTTTTTTTTATTGCTTTTTACAGGTCTTACAACACAAATACAAAAAAAGAAAAAAAAACAACATTAAAAAAAACAAAAGTACTAAAGCAACAATTACAAAGTACAGCCTTATAATCGTAAATCAATATGCAAATAAAATAATATGAAAGGAAAATAGAGAAATGAAAACAGTGAAACATTCATGTAAAATAAATAAATAAATAAATAAATAAATAAATAAATAAAGGGGGGGGGGGGGTGCTTGAGACTATTGCATGTTCAAGAGGGGGGAGTACCAAAATCCGCCGCAGGAAGCTGCGGGAGGGACCTGAAAAAGGAGATGAAAGGTGACCAGCACCTATAAAAGTTGTCCACTGAACCCCTCAAACTAAACTTGATCTTCTCGAGGCGCAAAAAGAAAATAACATCTTTTAGCCAGAGGGAATGAGAGGGAGGAGAGCGAGAGCTTATAGCTTATAAGAATTCTCTGCCTTGCCAATAACAGAGCAAAAGCTACAGATTCTAATACTCGAGAATTCAACCGAGTACTGCCGATGTAAATACAAAAAAATAGCTAGTAGAGGAAATAAGCTTTCCCTCAGTTTTTGCAGTAAAAAGTCCTCCCATGGGAAACATGGGAAAAAGGGATTGTGCACAGTGACGAATTTGGAAAAATCTAAAAAGGTCTGTTCTAGGAAGCCTAAATGTTGAGACTACTGAAGAGAAACTACGAAATGTTTCATCAAAGAGATCCTTAAAGGTGGTAATACCTCTCCTCTCCCAGCTTATAAATCTAGAACCCAGGGTTGCAGGCTTAAATAAATGATTTTTACATATTGGACTTAAAACAGACGCCTCAGTAAAATGAAACATTTTGCGAAACTGAGTCCAGATTTTTAGCGTAGACACAACTAACGGATTGGAGGAGAAATGAGAGGAAAGTATGGGAAGAGAGGAATAAACCAAGGTCGCAAATAGAAGACGAGTGACAGGAAAGGGATTCCATAATACACCATGCAGCCTCTGGTTTTTTAAACCAAAATGCCATTTTTTGGATGTTGGCTGCAAAGTAGTAATACATAAAATTAGGGATGGCCAAGCCTCCAGAAGAACGGGGACACTGAAGAATTCCTTTCCTGATACGGGGGACACGACCACCCCAAATAAACCCAATGACAGCCTTAAAAATACGAAGACATTGAAATAAAAACGAAAATTTAGGAAGGACATTCATCTTAATACACTGTACCCTACCCGCTAAAGAGAGGGGAAGGCTACTCCACCTCTGTAGGTCACTGCACATTTTAGTAAGTAGAGGGGAGAAGTTGGCATCCTGAATAAGTGCTATTTTGCGAGTAATATTAACACCTAGATATTTAAATCCGTCAGGTGCCAGCCTAAAGGGGATTTCCGTTTGTGTAATTGTACAGGCAGCAGCATTAATTGGGTAAAACGTGCGTTTGGAGAAATTTTGCTTATAGCCTGAATATGAACCAAATTCTACTAAAATGGAATTAATAACAGGAATGGCAGACAGGGGGTGAGTTATATATATCAAGAGATCATCCGCATAGAGGGAAACTCTATTTTCAATTCCGTACCTCATGATTCCTTGTACTCCAGGAGCAGTTTTAAGAGCGATTGAGAGAGGTTCTATGGCAATAGCAAAGGACATCCTTGGCGTGTACCTCTGTGTAAAAAAAAATAATCAGAATATACAGAGTTTGCATGGACAAGAGCTAGTGGTGCAGTATAGAGCAGCTTAATCCAGGAAATCAATATATTTCCGAACCCAAATTTATTAAGAACAAAAAATAAATAGTCCCATTCTATACGGTCAAAGGCCTTCTCTGCATCTAGCGAAACAACAGTTTCTGGAATTTGCAAATTATCTGATATATATAATATATTTAGAAGTTTACGAATGTTAGAAAATAAATGCCGCCCTTTAATAAAGCCTGTTTGATCCTTTGATATAATAGAAGGGAGGACAATTTCAATGCGTTTGGCCAGAATCTTAGCTAAGATTTTGTGCTCGTTACAAAGTAAACTGATGGGGCGATATGAGCTGCAAAAAGTGGGATCTTTATCCTTTTTAGCTATAAGTGAGATATTAGCCTGTGTCAGGGAAGGGGGCAAAGAACCCCTATCCAGTGACTCGTTAAATACCTCCAGCAAAAGGGATGACATTTGGTTGTCAAACTTCTTAAAACACTATACCAAACCCATCTGGTCCAGGGGATTTACCACTACTTAATGATCTAATAGCCTCTGAGATTTCCGCTACCGTGAATGGGCGATCTAACTCTTCAGCCAGTATAGGATCAAGAACCGGGATTGCTAGTTTTTCTGTAAATGAGTGCATAGCAATAGTATCAGTCGGGCCATCCAAGGTATATAATGAAGAGTAGTAATTTTTAAAAGCCTTGTTGATGTCTTTAGGATGAGTCAATAAATTTCCATGAGTGTCCCTAACTTGGTGTATTAGTCTGGACGCAGCCTGTCTCCTTAACTGATGCGCTAGTAGTCGCCCACTTTTTTCACCGTATTCATAAAAAAACCTTGAGAACATAAAATAAAGGCTTCAGCATATTTTGTGGAAAACAAATTGAATTCTGCTTGTAGGTCAAGCCGCTTTTTAATTCATTCTGGAGTTGGACAGGAAGAAATCTGACTGTCTAAAGATAATATAGAACTAGAAAGCTTGTCCAACTTTTTCTTGTTGGTGTTCTTAATGTACGAGGCATAGGAGATAATTTCACCCCGAATAACAGCTTTGAGCGACTCCCATAGCACTGAATTCGAAATAGAATCAGTTTTGTTAGTGTGTAAAAAAAACCAAATGGAATCTGAGATCGTTGTAGAGAAATTCTCCTCTGAGAGTAGTGTTGGATTAAAACGCCATTGAGGGGGGGTCTCTCTGATAATGACTGAAGGTAAGATCCAGCTGCAGTGGCGCATGGTCTGAAATAACTATCGGCAAATACTGAACTTGGGTAATAAACTGCATGAGCTCGCGATTGACAAAAAAATAGTCAATTCGAGAAAAGGAAAAATGTACATGAGAGTAGAAAGAGAAAGATCTTGACTGAGGGTGAAGTTCGCGCCATGGGTCAACACAGCCATTTTCATCCATAAAGCAGGACAACGATGATGCCATTTTTGAGATGACTGTTGACGTCAGTTTTGATCGATCTATTGTGGGGTTCATAACACTATTAATGTCATCTCCGAGAACTAATTTGTGCGAATTTAGATCAGGAATTATGGACAGCAACCTATCCATAAAATCGACATCATCCTAATTTGGTGCATATATATTAACTAACACCACTGGATTTTGAAAAAGTGAGCCTACTACAATAATATATCTACCACACTGGTCAGATATGATATTGGAAGGCGGAAAATGTATTCTTTTATTAATCAATATTGCTACTCCCCTAGATCTACTACTATAGTTAGAGTGAAATACTTGGTTAACCCAGGGCTTACACAGTTTGGTATGCTCAAATCTGGAGAGGTGGGTTTCTTGGAGAAATATTATATCCGCCTTCATGGATCTAATATGGTTAAAGACCTTTACAGCTTTAATTCGAGACTGCAGGCCCCTGATATTCCAGGAAATAAATCTAACTGGATTATTTATATTGGAAGCCATTGTTTAAATGAGAAGAAGAGACAAATAGATGATGCGGTAGAGAACATAGGTGTATTATGCAGACAATGGATGAAAGCATAGTGACCTGGAGAAGGTAGAGAAAGTGACTTTGGGGAGGGAACACACAAAAAAAAAAAAAAAAAAAAAAAAAAACCAAAAAAACCAAAAAGACCATCCACAGCACCACACAAACACAACAACACACCCCGTCCCAAGGAGGGAACTACAGCTCTCTGAACAATCAAACCCACTGTGAAAGTACTTCCGGTGAACACATCTCAAACAGACTAGCCTAAAACATGTCAATCACATGTACTTATTAAATGCGCCATCACCCCCGCAAACGCTACCACATTCCTATACAATGGGAAAGTTTACTCAGCGACAACAGAATATGAGTGGGGAAAAATTAAAAAAATAAAATAAAATAAAAATCCAGTACCCACACGTTTACTGACTGCACAAACTAAGTATTTATGTTCATTAACCTTTATAATTGTGCATTTGCTATTGCTGCCTAGACACCAAGTTATCAGATAGGCTGAGCCTGCGTACTATATACATAGAATATGTAAGAAGAAACCACAACAAGTGAAGATTATAACTTAGATAACCTAGAAGAATCTGTATGTGCATAATCAATCTGAAAATAACGGTAATTGCAAAAATTTAAGAAATGCACCTTAATCATATCTACACTGCAGCTTGTGTGTTGAGAGAACTTTTATCACAGTCAAGTGTAAGTGAACTCTTACTGTTTAACGACGCATAAAATCTGGAAACTAAATTGAGACACTGGTGTTAAGCAACATAAAGTTACTCCTCAAGACATCCGAGTAGCTCAGCGATTATAGTGATTTTTCAGAAAAGCCTGTGCTGCCTCCGGAGTTTCAAAAAACTTGAAACCATCTTTGGAAACAACACGTAGTCGGGCCGGGTAGAGCAAACTGAACCGGACCCCTTCTTTATATAGCGCGGCTCGTCACCGAGAAAGGTCCACGCTAGTCCTGGAAAAATCTGATGCTGTGACCTCAAAAACTCACACCTTCCCTGGTCCTCCGAAGGACGCGTTCCTTGTCCTGAAATGAGTGAAAGAGCATAATGAAGGGCCTCGACTTGTTAGAGTCTGTGCCGCCTGCCGCAGCTGATCGGCCGAGCCGATGCGCCCTTTCCAGAATAGGCCAATGATGAAAGTAGTCCGAGCCGAATGCCTCCAGCAGCAGATCTGTCATGAAGTTTGTTGGATCGGCGCCCTCCATCTTCTCTGGGATTCGATGGCTCTCAAATTGGAGCGACGGGAGCGGTTCTCCAGGTCATCTAGCTTATCAAGCAGTGCAGTAGTAGTCTGTAGTGAGAGAGCTGCATTGATTTTCCAATTGCGCTATCCTATCGCTGTGATTTGAAGTAGAGGCTTCCAGGGCTTTGATGCTCCCCGAATGAGATTCGAGCGTTTGCTTGATTGAGTCCAGAGTGTCAGCAATGGGCTGTAGAGCACTGGACAGAGCCACAGTATTCTCTGAGAGAAAAGAACTTTTCAAGCTTTCAAAGGAAACCAAGCCGGAGCATCAGCCGAGTCGGCCATGGTATTAGCTGCCGGGGAGCTAGGCCTCTCTAAGGGTGCCGCTGTGTCGTGGGAGGGGCTGCCCGCTGCATGGGCTCGAGAGCCGGTAGAGTCCTTAGCATGTCGCCCTGAGCTAGCTCCCGCATTTAGCGATTGTTCCAGAGTTGATTGTGAGCGAGCCACGGTGGGTGCAGTTTTGAGCAAGCTTCTCTCTCTCAAATTGCGCGACATCAGACTAATCCTGGTCCAGGTAAGAAAGGCGTCAGGGAGTTTTCAACAAGGTAGTAACTCTGTTATCGCAAAAGCAACAAGTATATTAGTGTGTAGTTACGGGAGCGGTGCTAAGGCTATTCGGAACGCATACCTAGCCGGAAGTACTTCCCAAGGATTCTAAGAAGGCTGGGTACTCTGAAGTGCTGTTCGGTGCATAAGCACAGACAACAGTCAGGACTTGTTCCCCAACCCGAAGGCGTAGGGAAGCTACCCTCTCGTCTACTGGAGAAAACCCCAACATACAGGCGCTGAGTCGAGGGGCTATGAGAAAGCCCACACCTGCCCACCGCCTCTCACCATGGGCAACTCCAGAAAAGAATAAAGTCCAGCCCCTCTCAAGGAAATTGGACCCAGAGCCCAAGCTGTGTATTGAGGTAGCCCGACTATATCTAGCCTGTATCTCTCAACCTCGCGCACCAACTCAGGCTACTTCCCTGCCAGTGAGGTAACATTCCAAGTTCCAAAAGCCAGTTTCAGCAACCGAGGATCATAACGCCAAAGCACACGCCTTCGGACACTTCCACAAAGCACCGAACCCCTACTACTGCCCCTCCCATCGGTGGTGGGTCAATGGGAGGGGGGGCTCATGTAGCTCCTTCAGACTGGGCCTAGCCAGGCACCATGAGTAAATGCCCGGCCACCAGTCGCTCGCTGGCGAGCCCCTCCCACAGGATGGCTCCAGGGTGGGGCCCAGGTAACCCTGATCCAGGCAGGGTACATAAGTTCTATTTTCATTTTATTTTCATAAGGGTAATTATGGTTCACACTTTGTCTGACCTGTCACCTAGGACCAGTTTGCCCTGGGAGACCCTACCAGGAGCTTTTGCTCCAGACAACATAGCTCCTAGGATCATTCAAGCATGCAAACCCCTCCACCATGATAAGGTGGTGATCCATGGAGAGGTATGTTAATAGCCGTTCCACCTTAAAAATAGCGCTATGTTAACTTAAGTTCCACCTTAAATTTATTGTTATGCTAGTTCCACCTTTAATTGAAGTTCCACCTTAAAATTCAGTACTATCTTGGTGTAATTCCACCTTAAAAGCAGTTAAACCTTAACAGAACTGCTGAGAATTAGGCTGGGAGTAGGTGAGACATTGAGCTCAGTGCGTGGTTTATAGGTGTTGTGGGAGAGAACAATGCATTGTGACATCATGTCTGGCAAGCTCCCCATTCATTTTCAATGGGACGAAAATTGCCACATTTTGGGCTGCTGTTCGAAATCCGTGCATCCGATCAAAAAGCTGTATACAAGCACGCATCACACAATCGGGCTGGACAATGTGGAGTTGGACAGCGTCGATATCTCGAAAACTGTGGGACAAAATCTGGCAGAAAAGTAAACAAAAGAAGAAGAAGAATATAAATCGGATAACATTATAAATCGGGTAACATGCTTTGCAATGCGCAACTATAATAATAATAAGAAAAAGAAGAACAATCCTAGCAATTCCAACAGAGTTCTATGTACTGCATGCTTGAGCCATAATATAATAATGTTTGACAACTGACACTGTCAAATAAATTGCCAGGTGTAGAGGCTGCTGCAAATGAGGGGTGAAGTGTCTGTTGCTTCTAAATGTGTCGAGTGAATTGGCTGTTGTTGTAAATGTGGAGTGGAGGAAGTGGCTGCTCTATCTTCGCTACAGTTCCAATGTGTGGAATGCCATTTTTTTGTACATTTTTTCTCAGTTATTTCACAATCTTTTGCAGCTTTTTAAAATTTATTTTATTTACAGCTTCCATGGTGTTCTAATAATTATCTAAAATCTGTGGACTAGCATATAAAAAAAATTGTTGTACACTCTTGCCTGCCAACAAATAATTTTTATACTAATGAAACACAGGTTTACTGTCAAAAAGTGTTGAGCGGTAATTCTGAGTAATACAATCTTGTTAAAATAGTTAAAACAAAGGTTTAATTTCAAGAATTTATGACGAAATTGCTCCCCCACACAATACTCGTTTAGAGAAAATTCACACAGCTTGGAACGAAGAGAAACTTGGAAATCAGCTATGAACATAATCAACAGATCTTCGTCAAGTTCACGACTTAATCTTATTAAGTTAAAGGTACTTCACAGGGTTCATTACTGCAAAGTGAAACTGACAAAAATTCAGCATGGGGTAAATGAGCTGTGCGATCGTTGCCATCTGGATAAAGCTGACCTAACATATATTTTGGACTTGTCCTACTTTATCAAGTTTTTGGTTGGCAATTACTAACTGTTTATCAGAAGTATTCATCCTAGCAATTGTGCCAAGTTTTGAATTATGTTTATTTGGACTGATTAACACAGACTCAAAAATTCCAAATAGGATTAATGAGGCCTTGGCCTTTGCATCCCTTCTGGCAAGAAGGAGTATATTGATTAATTGGAAATCTCCATATCCACCGAAGATCTCACAGTGGCTCTTTTTCTTAAACTAGAAAACATTAAGTTTGTATCTAGAAAGGCTTCTGTAAAATCCATAGAACTTGGAATCCCTTGATTGCATATTTTGAGAAGCTGAAAAGCATTTCACATGCTATTGTGCAAATGGAATAGACAATAGGTGGAAATCATTGGCGATTAGCAAGACACACTCAATAAAGGAGTGGTTCTGCAGGTGGGGACCACAGACCACATCTCAGTACCTATGCTTTCTGGCTGACGTTTTGGTCACTTTTGAATGTTGGTGGTGCTTTCACACTCATGGTAGCATGAGACGGACTCTACAACCCACACAAGTGGCTCAGGTAGTGCAGCTCATCCAGGATGGCACATCAATGAAGGTTTGCTGTGTCTGTCAGCGTAGTGTCCAGAGCCTGGAGGCGCTACCAGAAGAGGGGCCAGTACACCAGGAGACATGGAGGAGGCCGTAAGAGGGCAACAACCCAGCAGCGGGACCGCTACCTCCGCCTTTGTGCAAGGAGGAACAGGAGGAGCACTGCCAGAGCCCTGCAAAATGACCTCCAGCAGACCACAAATGTTCATGTGTCTGCACAAACGGTTAGAAACCGACTCCGTGAGGATGGTATGAGGGCCCGATGTCCACAGATGGGGGTTGTGCTCACAGCCCAACACCGTGCAGGATGCTTGGCATTTCCCAGAGAACACCAGGATTGGCAAATTTGCCACTGGCGCCCTGTGCTCTTCACAGATGAAAGCAGGTTCACTGAGCACATGTGACAAACATGACAGAGTCTGGAGACACCATGGAGAGCGATCTGCTGCCTGCAACATCCTTCAGCATGACCGGTTTGGCAGTGGGTCAGTAATGGTATGGGGTGGCATTTCTTTGGAGGGCCAATAAATTTGATTTCCATTGATGATTTTTGTGTGATTTTGTTGTCAGCACATTCAATTCAATGAGAATATTTAATTCATTCAGATCTAGGATGTGTTATTTGAGTGTTCCCTTTATTTTTTTTGTGCAGTGCGTGTGATAATAATATAATGTGATACAGCTCCAATTTGCTGATTGCTGGTCGTACAGAAGATAGAGCTTAGATGTAGCTGAAGATTGCAGTTCCACTTTAAATTATGTAGCAGGTACGTTCAGTCGTCTGGACAAAGGATAGCGTGCAAATGTGGTGGAACGGAAATTTGAATAAGCCGACGTCAGGCTTGAGAGGCTTGCACATCTGGCAACAGTATTATCCACTGTGCCGCTGGCTGACACAACAGACAGCTCTACTGAATTAATTGCTTCAGTCCTTCAGTTAGGATCATTATCAGCGTGCCAGTGTTTGAATTTTGAGCTCCAGTTGCATTAAAAAGATTAACTGGTATTCTTCGCGTCCAAAGCTGAAAACAAATGTAAAAAAAACACACCGGTTGTCTGGGAATTTGGTACTTACATGGCTGTTTTACTATATAAGCTGGCATGGACTTTGTGAAAATGTCGATATTTGATAGTAAAACCATAAATATCTAGGAAATCTATGAAAATGTTTCTTATCTGCTGCTGCAATATGCTATATGTTAATATTTGTCTACAGTGGTTAGGTTTAGGTATTTAGGATTGCTGTGTCGTATTTCGCATATTTTCGCATATTCCGCATATTTTGCACATCACTTACTTTGTTTTTAACATATCTTCTCTAGGCAATAGATAACTGCACTGCTGATAGCTTATAGCCTGTTGTATTGACATTGCAGCCTAGAGCCTGATGTATTGACATTTACATTACATTACGTTTTGTTGTGTGTGTGTGTGTGTGTGTGTGTGTGTGTGTGTAGTTTGGCGTGTGCTGGTCTAAATCATGTAACTCCTGGTCTGAAAACAAATCCCACTCTGGCCCCAGCCTTACTTAAAGGAATTATCTGCTCTGGTGTTCAGTGTTGACTGCTAAAATAAAAATCAACAATTTCAGCTATTCAATTTGAATATTTCAACAATGTCTGTCTGAAATTCTTGTAAAGGAAATCTGTTTAAGTGCTCTAGACAACTGGATTTTTGTGGATGATGCCTGCATTTCATTCAGTTTCATGAATGTGTGCCTCTAACCCTCTAACAATATATCCTTTTTACAAATTATATTCACAGTAATTAAATGAATACTTTTATTTATTTTAAGTATATTTAGCAGCACATACTTTTATTCTTCTACTGTAGTAAAAAATGTCAGTCATATTTTAACTTTTACTTGAGTATTTTTTTACTACATTACTAGTACTTTTACTTATGTAAGGAACTTGTGTACTTTTGCCACCTCTGATGTAGTGAAACAAACCTCTTGCTTTCTATGGTGCCATCAATATATCTTTAAATGTCAGCTGCCACAAACAGAAGAAGTAGCTGTGGAAGGTTGGGTAAGTCCCCTTTAGCCCTGGAGGCTCCTCTTGAGGTAGCATCAGAACATATGGATGCTCATTGAAGGCCTCAATATGCACCCAGAGCAGGCATAAAATTATGACCACCACCTTGTATCAGCTCCATTTACTATATAGGTGCACTTTGTAGATGGACTACAATTACAGACTGTAGTCTATCTTGTCAGTCCATGTTGTAGATGTAAAGTCAAGAGACAATAGGTCATCTGCAGCTGCACAGTTTGTGTTGGTCATCCTCTAGTCCTTCATCAGCGGTCACAGGACGCTCTCCACAGGACGCTGTTGGCTGGATATTTTTGGTTGGTGGACTATTCTCATTCCAGCAGAGATACTGAGGTGTATAAAAACTCCAGCAGCACTGTACCTGCTCTGTGAGGGTCCATGGGGGTCTTGAACACTGAAGAACGGGGTAAAAGGTGGATAAACAAACACAAACACGGACACCCTGTACAGGAAAGGACAGAGTCGGCTCTATTTCCTGAGGAGACTGCGGTCCTTTAACATCTATAAGAAGCTTCTGCAGATGTTCTACCACTCAATCGTGGCCAGCATTCTCTTCTACGCTGTGGTTTGCTGGGGAGGCAACATGAAGAGAAGAGATGCAGCAAGGCTGGACAAGCTGGTCAGGAGGGCCGGGGCAGTGGTGGGAGTGGAGCTGGACTCTCTGGTAACAATAGCAGATAGGAGGACTTTGGACAAACTGCTTTCTATCATGAACAATGATAGTCACCCACTTTACACCATCATCATGAAGCAGAGGAGTGTGTTCAGTGGCAGACTGCTGTCACAGAGCTGCACAACAGACAGACTCAGAAGATCATTCATTCCGAGAGTCATTAGACTCTTCAATTCAGGCTGCTGCTGTCTGAGTTTAACCCAGTCACACTACATGGACATTATTCAACTACTCAACCGCTTAATTATTTATTCACAATTACACTTCCCCAACCTCTCTTACACTCAAGTACATTTACTCATGGTGTGGCATTCATATATTCACATATTCACTTTACAGAACTATATTTTTTACATGTACATATTAAGAATTCTATGGCACATCAGTCACTTTTATAACCAATGTCGGTTGCACCTTGCACTTTGCTCTGTGAATTTATTTATTGGCTGTTAGAAAAATCTACTGCACTGCTCCATCTACAGATAGTTCTTTACCTTGTACAGAAAGTCTTTATACCCTTATATATTTTCTATTGTTCTGTGTTTGATAGATGCCGAATATGTTTCCTACTGTATTGTGTTGTTGCTGCTGGATGCCTAAATTTCCTTTGGGATCAATAAAGTATCTATCTATCTATCTATCTATCTATCTATCTATCTATCTATCTATCTATCTAATAAAGGGGGCTACAGATGGTCTGTAATTGTAGAGCTACAAGGTGCATCTGTTTTGTAAGTGTGGAATACAATGGACAATAAGTGTAGAAAGCAGGAGGAGGTATAAATAATATATATGTGTATGTGTGTGTATATATATATATATATATATATATATATATATATATATATATATATATATATATATATAAATAAATAAATGGATATATTTGTCCCTCCTCATGGTGGAGTTGTTTATGACTGCTCTCATTCCTGAGCTGCTGCGTCATTCTACTGTGTGTTTATGAATGAGAGTACCGCGGTGATTCCGGGAAAAGGCGGGTCGCTTTACTCGCCTTTAAATTTACTCAGTTGTGGTAGTTTAAGTTTCCTAGGTCTGACTTTGAAGTACATCGACGAATATCTGTTATTTGACTACGTCGGAGGAGGAAAAAATCTAATACGCAACAGGTAGGCCGTTTTTTCTGCGTTTGTTTACCATGTCGCTGTGTTTTCCATCCAGTTGTGCTAGCTAACTAGCTGCCTAGCATAGCTAACACCTTGATGGTGTATGGCCGTCTGTTGTGTTTGTGTTTTTGTATATTCGTGACATTTTACTGACGAGTATACTTATATCACATATTGTCGATTGAGTAATTGTATAATTGCTCTTAGTATTTCAGTGCAAGTAATCTTATTTACCATGAGATCAGTATGACATGACGCTTTACTAGCTAGTTATGTTAGCTAGACAGCTATCTGACCAGAAATTGACACATTTATAAAGGTTAACCTAACACTACGTTAGCTAGCTAATTCTTATTTTACGTAACGTTATCGGAAAGTGAGTTAATCCGGAGCTATATTTAAGTGCAAACGTCTGATATCTTAACATACTGGGACTAAGGTACTTGCCAGTTACCACTACATTCTGCTTTAGTGGATCAAAGCTTCTACAATATAGGGTGAAGGTGAGGTGCGATATTGTACATTTTATTACCGGAGGTTAGCACTAAACAAACGTTTAGCATGAAGCTAAATTTGTGCCTCTTTATTTTCCTTAGCTGTGACAACTGTTATTTGCTGAGGTAGGGAGATTTTTGCTTAGGTTATCAGAACGGTGTCTACTTTGAGTATGACGAAGCAGACAGGTTTGCCTAGCGGCTTTATTAGACATGTGCTATTAGTATGGTCTTTATTTAGTGTTTGCGAAACTGGAAACTTTGCAAAGATAGCGGAACAAATACAGCCGTTGATACTATCTTAAATTGGGACTGAGAGAATTGAGGCCTTTAGGAGGAGACTTGTGCTGAATCACCGTGACTCCGAGTAAAACACCCAGTACATTATCTGCACGCTACCCACACATTTCCCATTTCTGGAAACTGTAGGTCAGCAAAGTGTTGTCCTTACTCTGGACTTTGACCACATTTAAACTATTGTTAGGATACGTGTCCCACTACATTATATGTATGCGCCGATTCCCTTTGATCAGTTTGAAACTGAACAAAATACAAAACTAGTGGTCCACTTTATTTATAACGGTAAAACTTTTTTATTTTGAATTTTTACTGTGACGTCAGTGACAAAACTTGGGAAAGGTTTGATTACCTAGGACACTGTTACTCGACTGTCACTAATATTCCTGTTTTAGTGGATAGAATGTATCATGTCTGGGCTGTATGTACACAAGTAGGTACCAGTATGAAATCACACACACACACACACACACACACACATGTAGCTTAACATGTTAAAATTAGTCCTGGATTTAAGATTTCTAGTGAAGATTGTCTTGTGTAATTTGCTACAATCTTAACTTTGGCCTGGAAAACTGACAATAAAGTTTAAGTCTAACCTTTCTTAATTGGTGTTTACAGGCATTAGAAAACACAACCATGACATCAGATGGCAGAGCCAGCAAAGCCCTCAAGGTAAATACAAGATGCATTGTGTTCATTTGTAGACAGTTCTTTTCTTTATTGAGATATATTTGTCATTACTAAGTATGTGAGACTGTATTGTATATAAACTGTATGGATTTTAAGAATGTACAAACATGCCTTTCTTACATATTGATAACTTTTTACATTCATTTATTCAAATAATGTAAAACTAATAAATTAATTTACATTCAATTTATTAGTGACTTGATCGCTGTGTGGATTCTACTGTTGACTGAGACTCGGCTGTTAGCTAACGTTAACTTGCTAGTTAGCTTTTTTTCTGGTTCACCAGATGTAGCTAATTTAATTATACGGGAGCTTAACTTGGGGGAGTCAGTGGCTATTGGCATTTTTAAAATGTCAGTGTATCTTGTCATATAACAAAATAAAAATAAATCTGTATCTCATCTTGCATTTGCCAAAACAATATTAATGGCCCCAAGTCTTATGGGATAATATTCTGCAGACTGATGTCTCAAAGATGGAATTTTTTTGGAAGACATGGGTCCCATTGTGTCTGGCGTAAAGCTAACATCGTATTCCAACAGTCAAACGTGGTGGTAGTGTGGTGGTCTGGGGCTGATTTGCTTCTGCTGGATCTGGGCAATGACTAATCATAATGACCACCATGAATTCTGCTCTGTATCTGAAAATTCTTAAAGAGAATGTCTGCCCATCAGTTTGTGACCTAAAGCTCAAGCGTTCTTGGGCAGTGATCTGAAGTGCACAAGCAAGTCCACCTCTGAACAGCTCAAAAGAAACAAAATTAAGGTTTTGGAAGGGTCGAATCAAAGTCCTGACTTGAATCCCATTGAGATGCTGTGACAAGACCATAAACGCACAGTTCATGCTCAAAAACCTTCTAATGTACCCTAAATTAAAACAATTCTGCAAAAAAGAGTGGGCCAAAGTCTGTCCACAACAACGTAAAAGACTCACTGCAAGTTATTGCAAATCTTTGATTGCAGTTGTTACTACCAAGGGATGCACAACTAGTTATTAGGTTTAGGGGCAATTACTTTTTCACATGGGTGATGGGTTTTGAATAAATCTTAATGTTCAATAAATGGAAGTGACATTTAAAAGGGTGCATTTTGTGTTAACTCATGTTGTCTTTATATTGGTTGCATGATCTGAAACATTTAAATGTTTCTAACATTAAAAACATTTAAATGTTTCCATTTCCAAAAAAGTGGGATGCTGTGCAAAATATAAATAAAAACAAAATGCAATGATGTGCAAATCATTTAAACCCTATGTTTAATTGAAAATACTACAAAGACAAGATATCAAAATCAATTTGATGCCAACAACACATTCCAAAAAAGTTGGGATGGGGGCAACAAAAGGCTCATAAAGTTGTGTAAGGCTGAAAAAAACCACCTGGTGGTTAAATGCACAGAAGCGAGTTAAAACTATAAAATACAAAGAAGAAACCTTAAATAAACAGGATCCAGAAACACTACCACCTTCTCTGGGTCTGAGCTCATTTAAAACAGACTGAGGGGAAGTGGAAAAGTGTCTTGTCATCTGACATCAAATTTTTTATTTTTATTTGGAAATAATGGACACTGTGTCCTCTAGGCTAAAGACCGCTCTGCTTGTTATCAGTGTGCAGTTCAAAAGCCAGTATTCATGATGGTATAGCGGTGTATTATTTCAGTAAGACAATGTCAAACCACATTCTGCACGTATTACAACAGCATGGCTCCATATTAAGAGTCCAGATGCTAAACTAGTGTGCTTGCAGTCCAGACAGACCTGTCACCCACTGAAAACATTTGGCACATTATGAAATGAAAAATACAACAAAGGAGACCCCGAACTGTTGAGCAGCTGAAATCCTATATCAAACAAGAATGGAAAACATTTTCAACATTTCAAAACTACAGCAATTTGGCTCTTCAGTTCCCAGACTCTTACAGAATGCTGTTAAAAAAGAGGTGATGCAGCACTGTGGTAAACATGCACCCATCCCAACTTTTTTGACCTACATTATTCATGTTTGCTGCATTTGTTGAATGCCTTGATTCATCTGAAACTGTAATTGGTTGTAATGCTTGCAGCATTAAAAAATTGCAAATAATATATGCTAAAAAATATAACAAAAAAAAATATTGCAAAGGTAAATCTCACCATAGTTCATGTAATATGGAATACATTGCTTCTTTCTTTAAAAAATGGTGCCAAAAAGGGTTCTTTGGAGCAATGGCATAGAAGAACTACTCCTTAATACTCCTCAAGAACCATATGCCCAATCCATGAACTACTTGGGAACCTTTATTTTCCAGAGTATACTATAATGTTAAAAAATAATGCACAGGAGCTATGGCATGACTGTCTTCTCCTCTTAGGTGAAGAGGGAATGTGGAGAAAATGTTCCCGTGCTGACAGACAGTGAGCTCATGTCTCTGTCGGTACGTGAGCTGAACCTGCTCTTGCGTGGTTTGTCGAGAGAGGAGATCCAGAAGCTGAAGCAGAGGCGACGCACGCTGAAGAACCGTGGCTATGCTGCCAGCTGCAGGGTGAAGCGTGTGTCTCAGCGCGAGGCTCTGGAGCAGCAGAAGAAGGAGCTGCAACGTGAGGTGGAGCGGCTGGGTGCTGAGAATGCAGGCATGCGACGTGAGTTGGAGGGGCTGGGAGCTCGGCTGGCTGCTCTGCAGCGTTTCGCTCGAGGCCTGGAGGCTGGAGGAGGAACCCTTCTGGCTACAGCTCCTCGCCTTAACACGGCATCTGTCATCACCATTGTGAAGAGCCCACAGCAGAGCCACGCCCACAGAGGGCAAGAAGCATCTTAGGGCTAGCTGTTATGGGCAACAGGTGCACATGCAGGTACACTCTTAAAAATAAAGTTGCCAAAAAGGTTTCTGTGGAGCAGTGCGTAGAAGACTTGAAGACTTGACTCCTCAAGAACCTTTCAGTGGATGGTTCTTTAAAGAACTGTCTTTGTATTACAAAATGTAAGTGTGAAGAAACTTTCACTTAACGCATATGATCAATACCAATGAAAGTTGTTTTTTTTTTTTTTCCTTTTCTTCTCCCTATAGAAACGTATATCCAAGCCAAAAACCATTTCTAAACCTTTATTTTTAAGAGTGTATAGAGGTACATGACCTATACCAGACACAATAACTGGATTCTTTAAGCTGAACTGAATAACTGGCTGACTGGCAAGCATTTTAGATAAGAAACATTTTAATAGCTGTTTCAGTGAAACTGGTGATGAAGGTATGTTTTAGATTGGTTAGAGTCATTGTCTTACACTGTTCCATGTATATAAGTCCAACAATACACACCACCATTACATTTTTTTGACATATAAACAAGTCATAAAAATTCTAGACTGGTCTTTGTACCATTCTCCCTCTGCCTAGTTATTCGGGCATTAGATTATTTTTATCTTGGTCTAATGTTTGGAATGTTTATTATTTCTCTATGATTTGACTTTTTCCTCTTGTTTCTATGGTTGGCTTATTACATTGAATTTAACCAGTAGAAACAAGAGTATTGTTGGTCAGTTTACATGATATTTAGCTTGATTATATTATTATCATCATACATGTTACTTTTTGACCTTACATGGAAGATATAGTCATAACTGTACATGTCTTTACAGAAGTAATGACTGAGCTTGACTTTATATCTCTGACTACCAACGTTTTGTAAGTTGGCAAATAGTGCTGGAATATATTGTTAATTATAATTAGTCATGGAACAGACCAGTAGAATGCCATGTCAATGCAAGCTGATACATTCCTATGTAATTATTTTTAATACTTAAACAAAATTCTGCAGAATTAAATTTTTATCTATATTTTAAGATGAAGACATTTTAAAGCTAAAGAGTGCTGTGATTTTAAGTCAAAATACTGCTTATGTATGACTTAGCTTAGGGACATTGTCATGTCAGAATTATTCTAATGCGTGTGATTTAATGCAAGGTTTACTATGTTCATGAGGAATTTAACTATGTTTATGTATGTAAAACCCATTTACTGTAACATGATTCAGTGGGTCTGTGTGAAGGTCATATTTGTGTTGTTACAGTATAGTATAGTAGACTTCCAGTAGTGGTATTTTTGTATTTAAAAGTAGAATAATTTTTTGGTATTTATAATGACAAAAGCTTAACAAGTATCACACGAGAGAAAGAGGGGAAACAGTGGAAGCAAGGCAAAAATGAGGGCAAAGAATGAAAAGTCAGGGAAAGAATCAAGTATAAGAAGAAAAAGGTGATTCTGCAAGTGCTAGAAGGAACATGAGATAGATAGTTGTGAATATAAGTGATCACATTAACCCATGGTTGACAAAAAATTACCAGCCATGAGCCAGCAGTTGGGAGAATATGTATATGGACTGATATTTCTAGATCGAAAGATTATTTCTAATTCCCATTAAATCCCATGTCAATATTGAGCAGCACTTGATTCAAATAATATTTTCTAATCATTGTTTTCTGTTTCTAAACATGCCGGACGTTTTGTAAAGCAGCAAAACAAGTATTTATTATCTGTATTTTTCTATGGTAAAGTAAATATATTGTCTATTTTATACCATTAATTGGAATAAATGTATATATTGTACATACAGCTGTGTGTGTTTATTGAAAGATGTTATTTTGACGTTTTGAATGCTTATTTATTGTTTTACATCTTTGTTGGAACATCACAAGGAAAATCTTTAATGGAAAAATATACATCAAAACATTTAAAAATAAGGCATTTACTTCATCCCCAATCTTTTGCTTATTTCTAAATGTCCTTAATTATTCTGTTGTCCTAGTAACCTTGTGCATCTCTCTATATACCATTAAGCATAACTTTGGGATTAACTTAACTGTTTAATGGATAAACAAAAAAGGAAGCTTGATGCAATTATTTGAACTGGAAAGTATTTTGATACGTGTGGAATATAGAAGTAGGGTGAAACACCCACAAAAGCATCACAGTATTTAGATGGTTTAAATATGATTAAGCAGCATTAAGTATGTCACAGCCCACTCCACCGGATAACTATAACCTTGATTTTATTTTACCCACGCCACCCAGATAGTGGGTTTACTGCAGTGGTCTCCTGTCTGACACAATGACGAAAGCCTGAGGTAATCTCCACCATGCAAATAACGCTCCAATTATAACCTTTATTCCAGGCTGCTGAGTACTCACCCCTAACCAAGAGTACATTACAGAATAAGAGAAATCTAATCAAGTCCCATCAACTGCTCCTAACACCTAGTTACCTAGTTGTCATATGTTTCTATAATATTCTGTCGCAAAGATAAATTAGCTGTACTCAAACTACCAGTATATGCCACAGCAGCACAGAACCTGTCCTAGAGACATGAGTACTTATGTGTATGTTAAAGCAGTCTACAACAGGGTTAAATGACCTCAAACTAGAAGTGGGAATCTCTTGGCGCCTCACGTTTCGAGTACAATTCAGAGGGCTGTGATGTGATTGAAATGATTATTGATGTATCTTTTTTTTTCTATAAAGGATTTCTTTTTCCTCACTGTGTGAGGACCTTGGAACTTTTAAAGCAGTTTAAAGCAGAACTTTAAAAAAGTATCTATAATGATCCATAATGAATTTTATGTCCAATATCTTTCACAACCCCAATTCCAAT
The DNA here is from genome assembly GCF_015220715.1 of Pygocentrus nattereri. Taxonomy (NCBI): domain Eukaryota; kingdom Metazoa; phylum Chordata; class Actinopteri; order Characiformes; family Serrasalmidae; genus Pygocentrus; species Pygocentrus nattereri. The sequence continues at coordinate 13,702,814 of NC_051223.1, forward strand.
GAAGTTGGGATGTTGTGTAAAACATAAATAAAAACAGAATACGATGATTTGCAAATCCTTTTCAACCTATATTTAATTGAATGCACTACAAAGACAAGATATTTAATATTCAAAAGGATAAACTTTATAGTTTTTTGCAAATATTCACTCATTTTGAATTTGATGCCTGCAACACATTCCAAAGAAGTTGGGACAGGGGCAACAAAAGACTGGGAAAGTTGAGGAATGCTCAAAAAACACCCGTTTGGAACATTCCACAGGCGAACAGGTTAATTGGAAACAGGTGAGTGCCATTAAAAACTGACAACATTCTGTAACAGATATTACCACATGGGCTCAGGAACACTTCAGAAAACCATTGTCAATGAACACGGTTCGTCGCTCCATCTACAAGTGCAAGTTAAAACCCTGCCATGCAAAATGAAAGCCATATATCAGCAACACCCAGAAACACCACTGGCTTCTCTGGGCCATCTTCTCATCTGAGATGGACTGACACTAAATGGAAAAGTGTCCTGTGGTCTGACGAGTCCACATTTCAAATTGTCTTTTGGAAATCATGGACGTTGTGTTTTCCAGGCCAAAGAAGAAAAGGACTGTCTGGATTTTTATCAGTGCAAAGTTCAAAATCCAGGTGGTATGGGGATGTGTTAGTGCCCATAGCATGGGTAACTTGCACATATGTGAAGGCACTATTAATGCTGAAAGGTACATACAGGTTTTGGAGCAACATATGCTGCCAACCAAGCAATGTCTTTTTCAGGAACGTCCCTGCTTATTTCAGCAAGACAATGCCAAGCCACATTCTGAACGTGTTACAACAGCATGGCTTCGTAGTAAAAGAGTGCGGGTACTAGACTGGCCTGCCTGCAGTCAAGACCTGTCTCCCATTGAAAATGTATGGCAAAATATGACAACGGAGACCCCGGACTGTTGAGCAACTGAAGTTGTATATCAACCAAGAACGGGAAAGAATTCCACCTACAAAGCTTCAACAATTAGTGTCCTCAGTTCCCAAACTCTTATTGACTGTTGTTAAAAGGAAAGGTGATGTAACACAGTGGTAAACATGCCCCTGTCCCAACTTCTTTGGAACATGTTGCAGGCATCAAATTCAAAATTAGTGAATATTTGCAAAAAAACAAAGTTTATCTGTTTGAATATTAAATATCTTGTCTTTGTAATGTATTCAATTGAATATAGGTTGAAAAGGATTTGCAAATCATTGCATTCTGTTTTTATTTGTTTTACACAATGTCCCAACTTCATTGGACTTGGGGTTGTATTAATAAATTGATGAAAGCGATATGGCAACTCAACTAGAAGACTCTCATTCACTGCTCGTTTGGAGCACATGAGATGGAGGCTGCCACTCCTCTACAATAAATTGCGCAGTTACGATGAAATGAGATTCAGTGGCAATGGGTGTCCACACATCAGATTACAGCTATTATACCAATTTTCTTCAGTGATTTCGTAACTTCGGTATTGAGCTCACTTTAGAGAGTGGGGGTCGCTGTGTCAGTATCTTTGAGACGGGACGCTGTATCTCGGCTCCAAAGTGTGCAACATTATGCGAAAGCTTTGGAGTTCGCTTCGTCCTTTTCGAGTTGGGTGAGAGCTCTGACATCCCTTGACTGATGGTCCTCTGGTTGGCAGTAACTACAACTGGGTGGGAAATGAGCGGAAACATGTAATTCATGTAATTCTGCTCCACAGAAGTCACACTGCTTCCATACGCTAACTCAGGGGTCAGCAACGTTCCACTCTTTTACTGGCCTGGAGTGGCTCCACATCAGAATTAGATTTCTAGGTAAAAATAAAATAATCCTCATTTGCAGTAAAATAAAGCTCTGCTGATTGTTCAAACACAGTTTCACACTGGAATTAATGTAGCCTATAACTGATACTACACCTAGGTAGTAGCTAACACAAAGGCAAAGAGAAAGTTTTAGGAGGAACATCCATAATTTGGAGACAAATATTATTTACACTTATAATCACTCCAGCTGGTTTCCTGATACATTTAATCTGCAACGTGAAACTGTCAAACACCAAAAATGTCAAACACCAAAAAAAAACATGTAAAACTGAAGTCAATTGTCCAGTTCCACCTTAAATGGTGCAGCAGTTACATTCTGGAGACTCATGCACCATTTAAGGTGGAATGGGAAAATTCGAACGAGGAGCTGGTGAATGAGAAGAGACTTCAGCCTCGTACAAAAGCAGAACATTGCGAGACAAAGTAAGTCATTGTTTTGTTTGTATTATATTTTAGCCTACACTAGGACATTAACATGTGCTGAGATGCATGTACACCCAAGATGGTAAAATAGACTCAAATTTTGTGGCTTTTTGTTTGTAGTTGGATTTTTGTTGAAAGAAGAAAATTACTCCTAACATCGGGCGGGGGGGGGGGGGGGGGGAGAAACAAAACAGAACCAGAAAGGAAAAAAGTGGGTCATCACAATCATGGGAATATTTTAACACTTTAGTGCACAAAATACACTAAGCGTATAATAAAGACACAGTGTAGCTTACCATACTGTCCATATATCGGAACAGAATCTTTACATGCAGCCTAAGAAAAGGGAAAAGAGAATGAGCGGAAAGTCCAAAGAAATGAAGGATAAGAGGAACAGGTTTTGTATGGAGGGATAATCATGCAGGTAACTGAGTCAAGATGGTTTGATTGAAAGGCATAAAAAAGAAATATATTGATGAAGAAGAAGAGAAAAATAAAAGAAGAAAAAGAAAGAGCATATATAGAGCATGTTGGACAGAAATAGGAGCCACCTTGTGGAGATTGTACTTCGTCCTAGCTAGGTCTTGCTGTGAATTGGTTATCTACTTCAAAACTGCTATGTTAACCACCAAGTGGGTGATTGAAATAATGACTGTATGAGTTCACCAACTTTAAAAAAAAAACAAAAAAAAACCCCACCACATTCTTTTATCATGTATCATGATAAAAACATTACTTTCCTTGTACATTGTCTTTTGGGGTGAATCTTAAGAAGCACTTGTCTGATTCCTGTGAAGATTTACAGATAAGGTTTCTATGGCAATACAAGAAGATGACCAAAAGCATGTTTTACTTGAACTTAAGCTTCAGTTGGGCCTGATATTTTGTTCCTAAACTAAATACAGCCCAAGAACATCCTTATGTCCGACACAAACCAAACTACATTGTTAGGTTTTTAGTCCAAACCCAAACAAAATTGCATCCAAGATCGACCTGAACTGGTATTCTGATGAATTGTTACCTTGTCAAAATGTCCTACTGTAGCGCATATTAACTGGTATCTCTTTTAATTAAACTAAGAATACATTGATAGCTTAATCTCTATATCAAAAAATTGCAGCTAAAACTACAGATACAATATATTGATGGCCTAAAATGTAGAAAAGTAGAATAAAAATAGAATATTGTGAAAGCAAATCACCTTATTGGTGGGAAGTAGTAACTAACATTAAAAACACAACATTTAAAACACTTGAAAAATACTGAAACACTTTCAGAAACTTGATTAAACACTGTGTCCACTCACTGTACACTCTATTAGACACACATCCTATTAGTTTACCTTGCAGATGTAAAGTCAGGGGCAACAGCTCATCTGCTGCACAATTTGTGTTGGTCATCGTTCAGTTCTTCATCAGTGGTCACAGGACACTGTTGGCTAGATATTTCTGGTTGGTGGACTATTCTCAGTCCAGCAGTGACACGGATGTGTTTAAAAACTTCACCGGGGGGGCGCTAGTGAGCACCAGATGGAGTAGACATGTTTTTCTGAGCTCCTCTCCATATCATAATATAATTGGATATTTAATCAAAAATTTGTCAGTTTACCCGACCCTTTTGTTGATTTAAGCGATTATTAAGAGAAATAGGATGGGAAAATCGAAGGCAGAACGTGGAAAGCAGGATAAAGTTGAGTCGGCAACCCGTGCTTCACCAGAGCTAGCGGGCGCCGAGGGCCTCGCGGACTCCGGAGATACTGATGCAGACGCTAGCAGCATACTTTTGGCAATACAGAGCATGAACAAAACGATGACTGACAGATTTGATGCATTAGAGGCAACCTTGGCATCCACTCAAGCATCTTTGGTGAGTCTTGGTCAAAGAGTTGCCACAATCGAGGAGGCTAATTCCAGTCAAGACATTCGCCTCACAAAAGTTGAACAAATTTGCATGGAATTGCAGATAGAAAACCGCGCATTGCACGCCAAAGTAATCGATCTGGAAGCTCGCTCTAGATGTAAAATATTAAAATTGTAGGCCTACCTGAGAAAATCGAGGGAGCGCGCCCTGTGGATTTTTTGGAGAAGTTTATCCCTGAACTGTTAGGCGCCAGTAATTTTCCAAAGCCTGTTGTGGTGGATCGTGCGCATCGCCTGGGGAATAGATCTAATGAGGACAGCGAGGCACGGCCGCGCGTCATGATAGCCAAGATCCACCATTTCCAAGTCAAGGAGAAAATACTGCGACTATCTCATCAACAGTTTCCTTTGACATACAACGGGAGGGCAATTCATATTTTCCCCGATTATCCTGCGGAGGTGATCAAGCAACGCCAAGCGTTTGAAGGAGTTCGTGACAGGCTGAAGCTGGCTGGCGCCAAGGTCGGTTTTCGCTACCCAGCCTGGCTCAGGGTTACAGTGGGTACATCAGAGCAAGTTTTCTCCACACCGCAAGAAGCCGAGCAGTTCGCAATGACATTGGCTTGAGTGTATGTGCAGTTCACGCTTTGAATTGATACATTTTCTGGTATGTAGCCTTTTACAATTACAGGTCGGGACAATATTTTTTTTTCTTTTCTCCTAATCGACGCTATTAGATCATTGTTTTTTTTGGAGAGAGGGCTTGGGGCTCTTTACTTACGCTAAACTTTTATTTGCAATGGCCCGGCAGCCTCGGTGTTTATTTGAAGGGAACGTGTTTTCACTTTGTTTGGGAAAGTGGAACGGGGGGAGGGGGTGTATACTTGTGTTTTTTACATTGTTCGTTTTTATGTTGTGTTCAGTGTTTAAGGGCGTCACTTGTACATTTTACTGTGTTTAGACGTGCATAGCTCTACTTTAAGAGGTGGTGGCACCGGGATTACTTTTACTAGTTGGAATGTTCATGGATTGGGGCATGCCATTAAAAGAGCAAAAGTGTTTGCTCATTTAAAGTCCTTAGCTGCAGACATTGTGTTTCTGCAGGAAACTCATATAAAGCCAACTAGAGCAAATTTGCTAAAGTGTAGATGGGTCAATCAAATTTTTCAGTCCACATTTTCTAGTAAAGCTCGTAGAGTGGCCATCCTAATTAGTAAAAGTATTCCATTTAGGCATGTTTCCACTATTTGTGACCCTAATGGTAGATTTCTCTTGGTGACAGGACACATTTACACACACCATGTTACACTTTTAAATATATACGGTCCCAACTTTGACAACCCAAATTTCTTTAGCAAGGTCTTTGATTTGCTGCCTAATCTCTCAGACACAAATGTAATTGTTGGGGGTGATTTCAACTGTGTGATTGATAATTATCTGGACAGATCTTCCCAACCAACCCAGTTACCTTCTGCTGCCTCAGCAACTGTAAACAATTTGATGTTATCTACTCATCTAGTTGATATATGGAGACTTCAGCACCCTACAGATAAGGATTATTCTTTTTTCTCACAGCGTCACAAATCTTACTCTAGAATTGACTATTTCCTGCTTGACTCAAACCTGATATCAAATGTGATCTCCACCAAATATCACAATATACTAATCTCAGATCATTCCCCAACATCATTGGTACTTGACCTCAATCATATGAAATGACAGTATAGTTGGTGCTTCCATCCTTCACTTCTCTCTGACCCCTATTTTTCCCAGACTATCTCTTCTAAAATATCAGAATTTTGGAAACAAATGATAACCATGAGGTTACAGACTCAACTTTATGGGAAGCTTTCAAAGCTGTGATTAGAGGGCACATTATTTCTTTTGAAAACTCCATGAGAAAAGAAAAGAAACGCCGTTTGATAGAAATTGAAAAAGATTTAACACTACTAGACACAATTTATAAATCATCTCCTAACTCAGTCACCTTACAGAACATAATTAAACTTAAATATGAATATAATGACATATTGTCTGCCCAGGTACAGAACCAACTATTTAAATTGAAACAAAAACTATTTGAACTGGGAGACAAACCCCAGAAACTTCTGGCGCGACAGTTGAGGGGACTGCAGGCTAACAGAGCCATACACAAGATAAAATCTAAATCAGGAGATCTTATTACTAACTCTTTGGATATAAATAAGCGCTTCAGGGAATATTATGAACAACTGTACACATCCAAAGCGACAGGTAACACTTCTACATGGCTGGAGGACTTGAACCTCCCCAAATTAAGTGATGAGGCATGTGAAGCGCTTAATGCTGATATCACAGCTGAGGAAATCCTAGAGGCAATAAAATCTTTCCCCAATGGGAAAAATTCTGGGCCGGATGGATTTGGCATGGAGTGGTACAAGACATTCCACAAACAATTAACTCCACTCTTGCTTACGATTCATTTGATAACCAAAAATTTCCTAACTCCTTATATGACGCTAACATCTCACTTATTCTAAAGGAGGGGAGAGACGAAACTGAACCCTCATCTTACCGCCCAATTTCATTACTGAACTCTGATTTAAAAATTTTCACAAAATTAATGGCAAATAGGTTAAATAAACATATCACCTCCATTATTCATAAAGACCAAACAGGTTTTATTCCAGGCAGGTTTTCATTCTTTAATGTTCGAAGATTAATGTATATAATGTACCATAACTATAAGAATGACCAGGAGGTAGCGGTTTTGTGCCTAGATGCCGAGAAGGCATTTGACCAAATAGAAATGCCATACATGTTTAGGGTCCTGGAAGAATTTGGATTTGGTCACCGTTTTATCTCTTGGATTCAAATTTTGTATGCGACACCGTCCTCTTCCATCCTTACAAATCGAGATAGGTCCACCTCATTTCGTCTGCAGCATGGGACGCGTCAGGGGTGTCCCCTTAGCCCACTCCTCTTCGCAATATGTATTGAACCCCTTGCAATCCGTATTAGACAGCATGAAACTCTCAACCCCATCCATCTAGGAGGTGTGGACCACCATCTGTCTTTATATGCTGATGATGTGGTAATCTTCATGTCACAGCCCGAATTATCCACTCCTATTCTGTTAGATCTTATTAAGTCATTTGGGTACATTGCTGGGTACACAATCAATTGGCAAAAAAGTGACTTCATGCCTCTTGGGAAAAATCCCAAACCAGAATTTTTGCATAGACTCCCATTTAAAGTTACAGACAAGTTGAAGTACCTTGGAGTAACCCTTCCAAAAGACCCAAAATTAATTTTTAAATTGAATTTCGGTGAAAATGTGGAAAAACTAAAAGTAGATATTGGAAGGTGGCGCACTCTTCCCCTTTCAATGGTGGGCCGTATAAATGCTATAAAGATGGTTTCGCTGGCAAGATTTCTTTATCTGTTTCAAAATCTTCCAATTTTTTTAACCAAGTCTTTCTTTAAGTTGTTGGACTCAATAATCATGCCATTTATATGGGGGTTTAAAGCTCACAGGATATCCAAAAAGCATCTTCAAAAACCAAGAGAAAAGGGTGGATTTGGACTGCCATGCTTTCAGCACTATTACTGGGCAGCAAACCTTAGACCTCTTGCTTATTGGGTTGAAGGTTACAATCCTGGTGTCTCAGCAGAAACTCCAGCCTGGGTGGCCATTGAAAAGGCTGGTGTTAAAAACACTTCACTCCCAGCTCTTCTTTTCTCAACACCTAGCCTTCTCAACTTAAAAGTGAATAACCAAATAATTCGCAACTGTTTGAGAATATGGCAGCAAATTAAGAAGTGTTGTGAACTACCTGGTACCTCTGTTTATGCTCCTGTGTATCATAATCATGCGTTTCCACCCTCACTGTCTGATGCAACTTTTCACAGTTGGAAACTAAAAGGCATAGTTGCTTTAAAAGATTTGTACCTTAATAAGCATTTTGCCTCATTTACTCAACTGCAACATAAGTTCTCCCTCCCAGCAACACATTTCTTCAGGTACTTGCAAGTTAGGAACTATGTACGCCAAAACATACATAATTTTGAAACTCTTCCTGAGGAAAGTAAGATTTATAATCTTTTGCTTGGCCCACCGGATTCAAGACACCTGATTTCAAATTTTGTTAAAATATTCTCTGAACAAGTGGACTGTGCCACCCAGTCTTTGAAGAGTGCCTGGGAAGAAGAGTTGAGTATCCAGATTGATGATATTGTCTGGGGGGAAGGTCTCAGTAGAATACAATATTGCTCCATCAACACTAGACATCACCTTATTCAGTTCAAGGTCATGCATAGGCTCCACTACTCTAAAACTAAACTGCATAAAATATAACCAACTGTCTCCCCTTTGTGCCAGAGATGCAAGTCTGCAGATGGTACCTTAGCCCACCTTTTCTGGTCATGTCCAAAACTGTATGACTTTTGGTGCAGTGTATTCCAATGGTTCTCTGAGATGTACAATTGTGTTTTCAAGCCTGATCCACAGGTGGCACTTTTTGGGTACTCAATGGTTCTGTTGCCGCAAAGTAAGCGTGTACAACACACCATAATGTACGGAATGGTTGTTGCAAAAAGACTCATTTTAATGCTTTGGAAGTCAGAGGCAGTGCCCCTTTTCAAGACGTGGCTATCTGAGCTCACATCTCTATTGCACATGGAGAAAATCAGGTACAATCTGTCTAATAATCTCAGAGAATTTTATAAGATATGGCGGCCATTCTTGGACCAGCTCGAAGAGTTTGATGGAGACCTTGAAACAATGTGATAGGCTAATCACCTCTTTCCTTTTTTTTAAAATTTTTTTCTGTTAATGCTGGCTTTGCACTAGTGAAGATAAGTCATTACCTTAGTTTGTACGCCCTGTCTGTTTTGTTTTTGTGTGCGTTTTCACATTTTAAATCTTCTTGTCATTCCTTTTTTTTAAGCATAATGTATAATTTTTTCTGTTGTTTACCTGTCTAGTTGTACATAACACTTTTGAAAAATTGTAATAAACATATTGTTCAAAAAAAAAAAAAAAACTTCACCAGCACTGCTGTGTCTTATCCCCTTGTATCAGCACAAAACACAGTAACATGCCATGATCTGTTATGTCAGCTAACAGACACCTGTGCTGACTAGCATTGCGTTGAGTGAAAGGGGTAGAAGTTGGGGCCATCCTACCCACCCAGAGAGTGAGGCAAATTGTGCTCTCTTGGACACCCAGCTACGGATGATTGTAGCATCATCAGGGCTCGAACTTGGTATCTCCTGATGATTTTTGTACAATAAATGGTCTTAAATGCTGGAGTTAATGCATAGCTGCTAATTCATCCTTTAACACTGAAGACTGTCGCAGAGACTGTTGGTCACACAGCAAGACATAATAAAATGGCAAAGATAGAGATTTAAGATGAACATTGATAATTTGGGGATGAATGGACTTATTTGCATTTATAAATCACTCAGCTGGTTTCCTATGATTAATCTGCAACAACTCGTGAAACTGAAGTCAGCTTCTTATGCTTATATTCTCATTCAAATTGTCCCATTCCACCTTAAATGGCGCAGCAGTACAATCTGGCGCCTCAGGCACCATTTAAGGTGGAACAGAAGAATTTGAACGAGAAGCAGGAGAATGAGAAGCGCGACTTTAGCCCCGTAAAAAGTTGAACATTGATAGACAGAGATGTTTCCTGAGATGCGAGAAAAGCAGCTACAGCTGAACTTAAGGTTAAAGCAGAGCAAGGTAAGTCTGCATTTGGGTTATATTATACTTTTAGCCTAAAGACAGGAGGCTGAGCTGGAGGTGGCGGAGATGAAGATGCTGAGATTTTCGTTGGGAGTGACAAGGCTGGACAAGTTTAGAAATGAGCAGATCAGAGGGACAGTGAAGGTGGAGCAGTTTGGAGATAAAGCCAGAGTGGCCAGGTTGAGATGGTTTGGACATGTGTTGAGGAGGAATAGTGGATATATTGGGCAAAGAATGTTGGAGATGGAGCTGCCGGGTAGAAGGAGAAGAGGTAGACCTCAGAAAAGGTTTATGGATGTAGTGAAGGTGGACATGGAGATGGCTGGTGTGAAAGTAGAGGAGGCAATGGATAGGGCAAGATGGAGGCAGATGATGCGCTGTGGCGACCCCTAAAGGGAGCAGCCGAAAGAAGAAGTATTTATATTGTCATATATTGTATCTGCAATGGTTATAGCACCTGCTAAAAATGAGTGGGTGACACATGAATATACGAGTGCAAAATGCACCTGCACCACATGCTCACAATGCCTCTGAAATAAAGATTCAATTTACTACAGCTCAGCAGAAGACTGCAAACTGCACAGAAGATCACATAACGGTGCTCACAAGGCATATGTTTTAAAAGGTGCACTGAAATAACAGAGCTGTCAAAAAAAAGACATAACAGAAAATGAAAATTCAGTGATGAATACAAAAGGCAGTTTGCGTTTTTGTCCACACAAACTGGCGCATAAGCTGCATGTGCGCCAGTTCTGCACAAAACATGCTGACAGAGTATGTCTGCACATGAAACTGGCACAAAAAGCTTAATACATGAGGCCCTCTGAGAGTTTTTTAAGGGTCTATTTAATACTGTTTACAAACAATATACATTTTCTAAATTGCTTATCCTTGGTCACAGGGGCGCTCTCAGCGGTCATTGGGCACAAGGCAGGATACACACTGGACAGGTTGCCAGTTCATCGCAATGCTATATACAGTATCTCACAATAGTGAATACACCCCTCACATTTCTGCAAATATTTTATTATATCTTTTCACGGGGCAACACTTTAGAAATGAAACTTGGATATGACTTAAAGTAGTCAGTGAACAGCTTGTATAGCAGTATAGATTTACTGTCCTCTGAAAATAACAACACACAACCATTAATGTCTAAATATCTGGCAACACAAGGGAGTACACCTCACAGTGAACATGTCCAAATTGTGCCCAATTGTGTCCCTCCATGGTGTCATGTGACTTGTTAGAGTTACAATGTTCCAGGTGTAAATGGGGAGCAGGGCTGTTAAATTTGGTATTTTGGGTACAATTTGCTCATACTGGCCACTGGAAATTCAACATGGCACCTCATGGCAAAGACCTCTCTGAGGATGTGAGATTGTTGCTCTCCACAAAGATTGCTAACACCCTGAAACTGAGCTATAGCACGGTGGCCAGGGTCATACAGCAGTTTTCCAGGACAGGTTCCACACGAACAACTGCCTTGCTGGGGAAGCTGAAGGTAAAGGTGATGGACTGGCCAAGTATGTCTCCAGACCTAAACCCAATTGAGCACCTGTGGGGCAGCCTCAAGCAGGAGATGGAAGAGCGCAAAGTATCTAACATCCACCAGCTCTGTGATGTCATCATGGAGGAGTGGAAGAGGATTCCAGTAGCAACCTGTGCAGCTCTGCTCAATTTCATTCCCAAGAGGGTTAAGGCAGTGCTAGATAATATTGGTGGTCACAGAAAGTATTGATACTTTGACCACATGGTTGTTTAAGTTATATCCGTTTCATTTCTATAGTGTTGTCCCATGAAAATATATAAAATATTTGCAGAAATGTGAGGGATGTACTCACTTTTGTGAGATACTGTATGTCAAAGCTGTAGCATTCACCCAAGTGTTAAGTCCACGTAGCAATCATAATGCTCATTGCACCCTCTCTGTGGGTTTAATTTGTCTTTATCTTATAGCATGTCAGTCTGTGGAGCACTAAGTGAGTAATGTGAGTTATGGGGTGTGCAATGGGGAATGCAGCCAGAAGTCATGCATTTTGTATTAGAGCAAGTGACACTAAGTGGCAAGCTGCAGCATGACTAGGAGCAGCACAACCGGAAGGGACAGAAAGAACTTTAGCTTTGTGCAACTTTATGCCAATGAGCAGCGACATGGGGCAGTGTTAAGCAATCATCCCATAGAAAAATGCTGCATTGAACGTGTAGTTGAAACGGGGTAAGAAAAAAAAAAGACGTGGTTCAGCATATTCTCACTGTTAATTTTCTTATTTATCATCATTGTCATTCACCACTTAATCCAAATAGGGTTGCGGTAGCAGTTGGGAAAGCAGAAAATCCCAGATGACCCTGTCCCCTGCAACTTCCTCCAGCTCCTTCCCAGGAACCCCAAGCCGCTCCCAGGCCAACTTGGAGATGTAATCCCTCCAGCGGGTCCTAGGATGACCCCGTGGCCTTATCCCGGTAGGCTGTGCATGGTACACCCCCACCGGGAGGCGTCCAGGGGGCATCCAAATCAGATGCCCGAACCACCTCAGCTGACACCTCTCAATGTAGTAGTAGTAGTAATGGCTCTACTCCGAGCTCCTCCCAGATGGCCGAGCTCCTCATCCTATCAAATAGTGTGTAGCCCACCACCCTGTGAAGAAAGCCCATTTCTGCTGCTTGTATTCACAATCTCATTCTTTCGGTCATTACCCACAGCTCATGACCACAGGTGACGGTCGGGATGTAGACCGACCGGTAAACAGAGAGCTTTGCCTTATGGCTCAACTCCCTCTTCACCACAACAGTCCGGTACAGTGTCCACGTTTCTGCTGCCGCCTGTCCCAGCCTGCGGCCGATCTCACGATCCCTCTTCCCATCACTCGTGAGAAAGACCCTGAGATACTTAAACTCCTCCACCTGGGGCAAGTCCTTTCCCCTAACTGGAGTGGGCATGCCATCCTTTTCCAGGCTAAGACCATGGACTCAGATTCGGAGGTGCTGATCTGCATACCAACCGCTTCACACTCAGCTGCAAACCGCTCCAGTGAGCACTGGAGGCAACCAAGTGATTCAGCCAAAAGAACAACGTCGACTGCAAACAGCAGAAATGCCACCCTCTGGCCTCCACACATAGTGCCCTCCTGACCTTGGCTACGCCTTGACACCCTGTCCATGAATATCACGAACAGGAGTGGAGACAAGGCACAACCCTGCTGGAGCTCAACGCTAATACTGAAAGAGTCTGACTTAATGCTGAGTATACAAACACAGCTCTCACTCTGGGAGTACAGAGATCAAATGGCCCAGAGTAGTAGCCCCGGTACCCCATACTCCCGGAGGACCTCCCACAAGATATCTTGGGGAACCCGGTCATAAGCCTTCTTCAAATCCACAAAACACATGTAGACTGGGTTGGCAAACTCCCATGCCCCTCAACAATCCACAAGAGAGTGAAAAGCTGGTACATTGTTCCACGGCTGAATCTGCATTGTTCCTCCTCAATCTGAGGCTCAACTATCGGTTGGAGTTTCCTTTCCAGCACCTTGGCATAGACTTTCCCAGGGAGGCTAAGCAGTGTGATACCCCGATAGTTGGCACACACCCTCCAGTCCCTTTTTTTAATAATGGGGACCACAACCCCGGTCTGCCAGTTCCTGAGGTGCGTCAGCCACGACAGCCCCACAATATCCAGAGCCTTCTCCAGATGAATCTCATCCACCCCCTGTGCCTCGCCACTGAAGAGCTTGCCAACTACCTCAGTGACCTTCACAAGGGAAAAGGAGCTTGACATGCCAGAGGCTTCCAGCCCTGACTCCCAGATTAAGGAATTCTTCAAATTGCTCCTTCCACCAACCGACAATATTCTCATTTGAAGTTCTCCACCCTTGCTGAATACAGCTTGGGCGCAGCCACCCCGACCCCTCCTGAGTCGTCGGACAGTTGTCCAGAACCTCCTTGAAGCCGACCGAAAGTCTTTTCCCATGGCTTCACCAAACTCCTCCCACGTCCTGGATTTTGCTTCTGTCACCGTTGCGGCTGTCACCTTTTTCGCCTGTCTGTACCTCTCTGCTGAATCGGGAGTTCTTCGGGCCATCCAGTCCCTAAAGGCCTCTTTCTTCAGCTTGACGGCCTCCCTCACCACTGGTGTCCACCCGGGGGGTTCTTGGGTTACCGCCCCTCAGGCACCCACAAGCTTTTGGCCACAGGGTCCATTCAGACTCCATGTCCCCTACTTCCCCCGGGACATGAGAAAAGCTCTCTTCTTGTATAATGAATACTAAAAAACCTGTATAATCTGTATGACAGATAATGTCACATTGTGTTATTGATATTGTGTTAATGTGAATAAAAGTTTACTAAGCATTTCTGGTTAGCTGGAGTATAAACTGGAAAAAAAATGCAGAGAAGTGAAACATCATATTTATTATCTGAATTTCAATAAGCCACTTTCAAATATTTTGCTTTAGGAGATATTAAATTTGTTGCCTGCCAAGTGATGCTAACTGATTTTATTGCCACAATAACACACTCAGTAAAAAGTTTGTGAGTCATGTCATACAGTAAAACACACACACACTAAAAGCAGGCCATGTATGAGGAGAACACAGTGAAAGGACACCGCAACTCCACAGTTTCATTCCCTGCAGGTTCATAGAATACCATGTGTAATATAAATGTATAGGGGGTAGAAAGTGTGTAAAGTGTGAAGTAATTAATGATGTGTTGTTTTGCATGTTGTTCACATAAAATAAGCATAATAAAAATTTTTTTGGTAACCATTGAAAATGGGTCCCACAGATGTCCCACACAAACGGGTGAGAGGGGTTGTCCATTATGGATGCAAGCTTGGCCAACATCCTCCTCTCCGCCACCTCTCCCACTGGGTCCAGTGCACAGCCCAGGACAGAACTAGCATTCCTGATAAGCTTGTCCAGTTTCTTCCTGTCTAGTGTAATGTAATGTAATGCCACCTCCCCAGCAGACAATGCCATAGAAGATGGCTGATGCCACCACAGAGTTATAAAAAGAGTGGAGAAGTCCACCCTGTATTCCAAAGGACCACAGCCTCCTCAGCAGGTTGAGTCTGCTCTGGCCTTTCTTATACAGGGAGTGTGTGTTGTCAGCCCAGTCCAGTTTGTTGTTTAGATGAACACCCAGGTACTTGTAGGTCTTGACAATCTCAATGTCCCTTCACTGGATGTTCACTGAAGTGGGTGAGGAAAACTTTGTCCTGCGGAAATCCACCACCAGCTCTTTGGTTTTTGCCGTGTTGATCTGGAGGCAGTTCTGCTGGCACCAGTCCACAAAATTCCTTATAACTTCTCTGTATTCCCTTTCATTATTGTCTGAGATGTAGCCAACAATGGCAGAGTCAGAGAATTTCTGGAGGTGACAGGTTGAGGTGTTGTGGGTAAAGTCCGCTGTGTAGAGGGTAAAGAGGAATGGGGCCAGGACTGGACCTCTGTGCTGCAGAGTAGTGTTTCTTCAGTCGTTAAGTCACACATACTGCAACTTAAGTCTGTTTGTGAGGTAGTCCATAGTCCATGTGATGAGATGGTAATCCACCCCTGCTCTCTCCATCTTGCTTCCTCGTGGAATGGGCTTGATGGTGTTGAAAGAACTTGATAGATGAAAAAACATGACTAAGAGTGCTACCGACCTTTTCAAGATGTAACAAGGTATCTGTGCAGTAGGTAAATTATTGCATCCTCCACTCCAATTCCTGGCTGGTAGGCAAATTGCAAAGGATCCATAGCTGGTCCCATCAGTGGACGAAGATGGGCAAGAACAAGTCTTTCCAGAGCCTTCATCAGATGCGAGGTCAGTGCCATTGGTCTGTAGCCATTCAGATCACTGGGGTGTGCAGATTTTGGGATAGGTACTACACACAATGTCTTCCAGAGTACTGGCACTCTCTCCTGTTTCAGGCTTAGGTTGAAAATGCCCTTTACTATCCCACACAGTTGGTCTGCACAGTGCCTCAAGATCCCAGGACCAATGTTGTCTGGACCCGCTGCCTTCCTCCACCTTCATCTTCCTCAGTTCCCTCCTCACTTGTTCTCTGGTTAGGGGCAGAGGAGCACAGGGCTGAATGCTGGGAGCTGAAAGCAGGGGTGTAAGATGGGCTGAGGGAGGGTCAGCTACCAGATCAAATCTCTTGAAGAAATTGAGGTCATTTGCCCATTGCAGGTTTCCTACAGGCTGCCTGTTGGACTCCTTAAAATCTGAGATGGTTTTAAGACCCCTCCAAACTCCAATTGCATTGTTCTGTTGCAGCTGGCCTTCCATTCTCTTCCTGTACAGGTCTTTGCCCTCCCTGATTTTCCTCCGCAGCTCCTTCTGTACTCTCCTCAGTTCCTCTTTGTTTCCAGATCTAAATGCCCTCTTCCTTTCTTCCAGAAGGGCCTTCAGATCTGGGGTAACCCAGGGCTTGTTATTGGAAAAACACTGTACAGTCCTGGTGGGTACAGTGTTCTCCACACAGAAATTTATGTAGTCTGTGATGCAGTGAGACCATCAACATCCTCACCATGTGGTTCATGGAGAACCTCCCAATCTGTTGTTTCAAAGCAGTCCTTCAGAGCCTCATAGGCCCTGTCGGTCCAAATTCTCACCTGTCTTGTGTTGACAGGACACCTGTGAACAATGGGTTTGTAGACAGGCAGGAGATGTTACAGATTGTGATCTCACTTGACCAAGGGTGGGAGGGGTGATGTGTTATATGCATCCTTGGTGTTTGCATAAAACAGGTCCAGTGTTTTATTGTCTCTTGTATTGCAAGTCCCATACTGTTTGAAGATGGGAAGTGTGGAGGGCAGGGAAGCATGATTGAAATCCCCAGAAATGAGGATGAGAGCTTGTGGATGCTGTGTTTGGAGTTTGCTCGTGACTGAGTGTATGACATCATATGTCGTAACGCATCAGCGGAGGGGGGAATGTATGCAGTTATCGCGATAGCATGCAAGAAATTACGAGGTAGATTGTACGGCCGCATGCTAACAGCTAACACTTCAACATCCCTGCTGCATATCTGTTCTTTAACAGTAATGTGTCTTGGATTGCACCATTTGTCGTTTATGTACACAGGCAGTCCTCCTCCTTTCCTTTTACCGATTACCTTCGTCCTGTCTGCTCGCCAAATTTGGGCCCTCCAGTGCGATGTTAGCACCTGGGGTTAGCTCAGTTAGCCACGATTCCGTGAACAACAGCAGGCTGCACTGCCGGTACACCCATGTGGTGTAAAGTGTGAGTAGAATTTTTATTGGCAGGTGAGCAGCGGTCCTGTCCACATGAAGAAGCCTGACACAGTCTGAGTGGTGGCGGCCATGAAACTTTTGGGCTGGCAGGGGCTGCTGTGGCTAGAGATCTCGGAGCCATCATAGCAACTGAGACCTCCCCGAAGCATTTTGATAAGGGCGCATCACATCACCACAGTCTGTTCTTCTAAAGCACATGCGGAATAAAATCAACCTACCTTGATTATTCCACAGTATTATGAACAATGTGATGTGTTTTGGAGTACCCTAACTGACATTGTGCAAAACTATTCATAATCTAAAGTGTGTCCAAATCTTCCATTGCGGTTTAATGCAAATTAATGTACTAGCAGTGACCCATTTCCAAGAAGGCCAAAAATGTTGAAGGTATATTACAAGCTAAAAGCAAAAGAACAGTAAGAGGTGTTGCAAATTAACTTAAAAGCAGATTTAAATGGATCAGTGACAAAGTGCATTATAGGCATAAAATCATGGATGTAATGTCATGTAATAAGTTAGCCAAAGCCACAAGCAAAATAAAAATACACAGCTTATGTTGAAAATAAGAAGCTAAAATACACAACAATGAATCACACTGCCTGGTTAAGCATGTGGCTAACTGCACTGGTCAGAATAAGAAGACCTATCAAACAAAGAACAAGGCCATTTTCCCTTAGCAACCAATAATTAACAAGTAACAAAATACTGACAAGTACTAATCTCAGTTCACCCCAGATTAGTACACCACACACAAATATCCAGCCAACAGTGTCCTGTGACCACTGATGATGAACTAGAGGATGACCAACACAAACTGTGCAGCAGCAGATGAACTATCATCTCTGACTTTACATTAACAAGGTGGATTGACAAGGTAGGAGTCTCTAATAGAGTTGACAGTGAGTGGACACAGTGTTAAACTCCAGCAGCACTCCTGTGTCTGATCCACAAACACCGGCGCAACACACACTAAAATGCCGCCACCACTTCAGTGCTGAGCCACTACCCAAATAATACCTGCTTTGTGGGTGTCCTGACCATTGAAGAATAGAGAGATACAAAGTATGCAGAGAAACAGATGACAGAAATAGTCTGTAGAAAGTGCACCTAAATTATATGTGGAGGTGCACTTAAATGATATGTGGATAAAAAGTGTACATACAAGGAGGGGCACTTAATGAAGTGGCTGGATGGTATATATGATATTGATATATTTGTATTACAGAAAGTAAAATCACTGATATCTTTATATTGGACAATTCATTGCAAAATGCATAAATAAATAAATGTAAATGGTTCAAAAGCATAGCATAAATGCAACAAACAACTCTAAAAGATATGTATAGACGAATGCATGTTATTGTCTTCTGAATAATAAATAACAAATGAGGTATTCTGGTATTATTGATTATTTATAAAAAAAAAGAGAAATTAATATACGAGACAAAAAACATGCTCACAGATCCTGGTTGATTATACAATGTCATCTGACTTTTTAATATGCAAATTATTAAAAATTCACTGTATAAATGTGTGGGCCAAAATTACTTAATAATTCTGACTAAAAATAGGAAGTGTACGAGGTGAATTCGTACCACTGAAAGCTGTATGTTATGGCATTTCTGATTTGGCCCGACTGCAGTACGAGTCCGTCTGGCGACTCGAGACGGTTCCCTGTGACATATTATCTGATTCATAGTGATTCAAACAGGCACGTGTCTGGGCCTCATTCTGAAGACTGAAGCACTAGTTTTGTAGTTAGAACGTATCTGTCATTTCTCTGGAAATTTAATGCTAGCTAACATTAGCAGGTTAAAGTAGCTGAAAAGTTAGCGAGCCAACCTACCTAGTTAGCTTACTTGGCTTGGTCAAATCTGGCCAGCATTGTCTTAGCTAATTACAACCAGCTATAATTTAAAGTTACATTTATGTTTTATTAACGTTAATTCAGCTCATCACGCTTGGCCATCACAGCATCATAGTGTAGTGAACTGAGGGGACGGGATATAAGAGTGAACACATGCCTAAAACTGTCTGGCAATATAAGAGACACCTATGGGGGCCTTGGGTGTGCTTTTTCTTGGTCAGCAGGTGCTTTTGGTGATCACGAGTTTGGCGTGCTCTGAGAGGTCGATGAAGATGTGGTTTTCGAAGGATTGTTATGGACTGGAACTTAAAGATTGTCGTGAACTGGGACTCTGTACCAAAAATTAACGCAAGTGCTCGCTCCTTTCTCTTCCTCTCTACTTCCCCTTGTGTTTGAGTTTCTTTCTCATGATTATTACTTCTCATGATTATTAGCTCTTCTAGCCATATCTTTGTGTGTTAGTGTATACAGGCTGTGTAGCTTTTTAGCCCTTAGCAGTCATTTATTCAATTAGATGCTTTTGGATTGCAGTGCTCGGTTGGTGGTGCAGTGTTTAATTTATGCAGGACACGTGTGGGGTTGTGCTGAAGTGGGATCATGTTACTGTGTGTAGCTTAAAGTGGGTTTTTTCCCCTCTTTTTGTGAATGAATGAATTATGCTTGGGGCTGGTTAACTTTAACGGAATCTGTTTTATAGTTACATTCGATATAGTAGGGTCTATATTTTAATACATCCATCCATTTTCTAAGCCGCTTCTCCGTCAGGGTCGCGGGGGGTTGCTCAGCAGTCTTCAGGCGGAAGGCAGGATACACCCTGGACAGGTCGCCAGTCCATCGCAGGGCAGACAGACAGACACAGACAGTCACTCACACACTCACACCCAGGGGCAATTTAGCATGTCCAATTGGCCTGACTGCATGTCTTTGGACTGTGGGAGGAAACCGGAGAACCCGGAGGAAACCCACGCAGACACGGGGAGAACATGCAAACTACACAATGAGAGGGCCCTGATCACCCGGCCGGTACTTTTAATACGGTCGAATCTATTACTATCTATTACTGGACTTTATAAGGGCTAAACTTCATGCTAGCTTGAGTACTGCTACGATAAGCCATCATAACAAAAGGAAGTAGTGTGTCCCAACCATTCTGGTTAGCCTCTACAAAAGATGCCAGCATACTAATTACAGTGCGATTCAGTCTTACAACTAACCCATCAGGCTGTGGACTATAGGGTGAAGTGGGTGTCTTATCAATTTCCAGTAGCCGAGAAAGCTCCTTAAACAAGGATGATTCAAATGTTCGGTCTTCGTCAGTATGGATAACGTGAGGCAAACAGCAATAACCAAGATGTATTTATTACCAGCGGCAGTAACTGGCAGGAGGCCAACAAGATCTAAAGCAAAAAAAAAAAAAAAAGGATAGACGGCATTAAAGGAGCCCTAGGGGCTCTCTCAACAATTTGTGTGTGGCATATACCTCGCATGCTTGACACCACTCTGACAACCTTACTCGAGCCAGGCCAGTAAGGTGCCTTCGCACTTTATCCCCAAGTTTGGCAACCCCTAGATGTCCACCTGTCCGTGTGTTATGAAGGTTATGCAAAACCTTTGGGACCTATGATTTAGGCAAAACTACCTGCTTATCAGTTATATAACTCAGCTCTCCACCAGACCACACAAACAGTCCCTGCTCCACTTCCAACTGGTCCCATAATTCCAGCAGCTGTCTCAGAGTTGGAGTTCCTGAACCATCACATTCTCCTTTTTGCCCATTTACCTTCATGTGCTTGAGCTTCTGTAGGTTAACATCATCCTTCTGAGCCCGTACGAAGCCCCAGTCTTCTAGGGATAACACTTACTCCTCTTGTACATGATGCACCACATTAAGAGCAAGTTGATTCACAGGCTCACCTGTCAAAGTGCAGTTCTCCCCGAGAGCAGCTTCTATGGAAGGATGGTCGGGTCGCACCATTATCCCTTGAGATCCTTCTGCAGACACAGCAGAAGAAACAGACCTGGACATATTCACACTCCTTTGAACTGGCAAATCTTTTCGTCCCTGCTCAAATGTAGGGCTTATCACATCACTACAGCTTAGTGGGGCAGGCCTTACAGGTTGTTGTGACAACGAATCAGCATTGGCATGCTTCTTCCCTGGACAATGTTCGATTTCATAGTCAAATTGAGCCAACTGTTAAAGCCCATGCACCCCTTTCTCCGTCAACTTATGCAGTGGGTGTGCTAATTTTGCAAACCCAGGAAAAAAATGACGGTAATAAGAGGCCAGTCCAACAAAACTCCTTACCTCCCGCACATTAATTGGCTCTGGCCATGCATGCACTGCTTCCGTCTTTGCAGGGTCAACAGCTACCCCCTCCCCAGAGATAACATGCCCCAGATACTGGGCTTGATCTCTAAACAAATGACACTTAGCAGGTTTCACTTTCAAGTTAGCCTGACCCAGCTTCTGCAAAACTACATCTAGCCAGTTCAGGTGTTCATAAAAGGTCCTTCCATACCCTATAATATCGTCCAAATAGACCAGGCACGTAACCCACTGTAAATCTGCCAAGACAATTCCATCAGTCTTTGAAAAGTACTTTGTGAGTTACATAGTCCATATGGAAGAACATTCAAATGGAATAATCCTTGGCGTGTAACAAAAGCGGTCTTCTCTATGCTGTGGGCCAATTGGTACTTGCCAGTACCCGCAAAACAAGTCCAGAGCAGAAAACCACTTTGCTGCAGCCAGAACATCCAGCGTCGTCTGTCTGTGGCAGAGGGGTATGCATCTTTGACTCAGAAACCTCAACCCACCATCTTTCTTCCAAACCAGCACAACTGGGGATGCCCATGGGCTTTGGGACCTTGAAATAATATTCCTTTCCATGTCCTGCAGGTGCACAGCAATTTCACCCTGAAGATGGACTGGTACAGGCCGAGGGCACATCTTGATTGGTGGAGCCAGGCCAGTATCAATCTGGTGGTGAAGCACAGTTGTTTTACCCAAATCATGTTCACGCTTACTAAAAACTGCCAGTTTTTTGTGAAGAAGCTCTTCTACAGCCCTAAGATGCCTTTGTGTAAGGCCTCCATCATACAAACCAAACTGTTCTAGTAGTTCTGACACCTGCTCCTGTTGCTTAGCAACTACACCTGGCGTAGTATTACTTACAATTGTTGCCCTCACACTGATTTCAACCACTTTAGTTATGCAGGACCTAAGGTTCATCACCAAGGTTAAGCCTCAAGGGAGTGACACCATCTCTCTCAGTGGTAAAGACAACCTACCAAAACAGTTTTCAGACAAGCTAAAAGATGGCTCAACCAACCCCTCGATTTCAGTCTCCCGCAGCCCTTCTACTTTCGCCCGCCAAACCAAACACTCTATTCAGGGCAGTAGGCTGATGGCATCCTGAATTACTACTCGTCTCACAAGCTCATCTGTGGAGGAGCACATCAAAATGAAACATTAACTTGCACCCGTTTTGTGGCAAATCCAACTCCATCTTCTACAATTTCATAAAATCCATACCAAGGAGGGCTGCCTGAGCAAGACCATGAACTTAAATTAATGTTTACCACCAAATCTCCAAAGCTACAGACCCCTAGGCACTGGCCTTCTACTTTTAATTGTTCTCCATTGAATGCAGAAACTTTAGTGGAACACAGTCGTAATACCCCCACTCTTGCCCCACACTGCTGCCAGAATTTAAAATCTATTAAACTAACCTGGGCCCCTGTATCGTGGCATTTTCTTGCCATTTATTTCTCCTTCTAAATAAATACCACTACCAGACTGGCCAAATGACACTACTGTCTTGGGTCGTGCACTAAAAAAATATAACAGGCAGACGACTGACTCCTATTGGCCGCCTGCCCTAGTTTCCCAACAAATATGGGCAATTACGCCTGTGCGCATGCGCGAACGTGCATGCTGCCTGTTACGGTAGCTCCCGTTCATGTTCTTTCATTTTTGCTGGTAACTTTTCTTTACCTTTTTAATAGTTTATTTATTTTAATGAGGCAATTTAGGGAAGCTGTGCCCTCTCGAAACATGCGAGTATACAGTTTTGGTCAGTTTTTTCGCCGTGAAAGCGCTACTTTAACTCACTCCCCGTGTGCGCCACGGCGATGCAGCATGGCCGCTTTGTTTACACCCGGGACCAGCTGTTCGCGCTGCAGCCGGTCGGCATGGTGACCAGGACAACGAGCATCCCCGAAGAGCTTTGGAGATGGACGCACAGGGGTTGCAGAGGGGGAATTAACCAGCGCACGGGGAAAGTGAGGGAGAGACGGCGGAGGCTTATGGAGAAGAGGGGATATAAGCCGCGTCTCCCCTCCGTCATCATGGGCAACGTGAGGTCGCTGGCGAATAAGATGGACGAGCTGACAGCACTAGCCAGGAGTCAGAGGGAGTACCGGGAGTGTAGTCTAGGGTCCTTTACGGAGACATGGCTACACCAGGACATCCCGGATGAACATGTTTCCATCGATGGCTTCCAGACTGTTCGGACCGACCGGGGCTGCACCGAGAGCGGTAAGCACAAAGGAGGTGGGCTCGCTGTGGTAGTCAATAACCGCTGGTGTAACCCTGGTCACATTACCATCAAGGAACGTACCTGTTGCCTGGACATTGAGCTGTTGGCTGTCGGACTCAGGCCATATTATTTACCACGCGAGTATTCGCATGCCATCATCGTGACTGTCTACATTCCCCCCTCTGCCAACCTGACGTTGGCAAGTGACGTCATTTATTCAACAACAGCACGTCTCCAAACGCAACACCCGAGTGCCTTTATCGCCATATCAGGTGACTTTAACCATGTCGCTATGGCCAAGCCACTACCAAACTTCACTCAGTATGTGGACTGTCCCACCAGAGAGGAAAGAACACTGGACCTGCTGTATGCTAATGTTAAGGACGCATACAGCTGCTCCCCCCTTCCCCCTCTGGGTAGGTCAGACCACAACTTGGTTCACCTCAGCTCCTGTTATGTGCCGCTGGTGAAGAGTCAGCCTGTGACCAAGCAGACCGTGAGTAGATGGTCTGGGGAGACTTACGAGGCACTGCAGGATTGCTTTGAGACTACTGATTGGTCTGCACTCTGTGAGCCACACGGAGAGGACATTGACGGGCTCAGAGAGTGTATCACGGACTACATTAACTTCTGTGTGGACTCCACTGTCCCAACCAGGACAGTTAAATGTTACCCAAAAACAACAAGCCGTAGGTAACAAAGGACATTAAGGCTCTCCTCAACAAGAAGAAGAGGGCCTTCTTTAACAGATTTGACATGGCAGGCTCTGTCCCCCCCAGCCTGACTCCTCTGCTGCCAGTACTCAGCAGACCATACCACTCATCCCCCCTCCCCCTCCTGATAGCCTGCCCCCCTCTTGTGACAGCCCATCTCACACCTCCATCCCTCCCCCACCCACCACCTCTACAGTGCGTCTCACTGCTGACCAGGTGAGAAGACAACTGAAGAGACTCCACACAAACAAGGCTGCAGGCCCTGATGGGGTTCCACCCAGGGTGCTTAAAGCCTTTGCCACCCAACTTTGTGGAGTACTTCAACATGTCTTCAACTTGACCCTGAGTCTACAGAGGGTCCCCATGATGTGGAAGACATCCTGCATTGTTCCTGTCCCAAAGATGCCATGACCCAGTGACACCAAGGACTACAGGCCAGTGGCACTGACGTCTCATGTCATGAAGACCATGGAGAGGCTCGTCTTGGATCAGCTCCGACCCATAGTCCAGCCTTTTCTAGATCCCCTCCAGTTTGCCTATCAGCCCCGCCTGGGAGTTGAAGACGCCATCATCTACCTGCTCAACCGAGTTTATGCTCACCTGGATAAGCCAGCCAGCTCTGTGAGGGTCATGTTTTTTGACTTCTCCAGCGCATTTAACACCATCTGGCCCACTCTTCTGGGTGATAAGCTCACAGTGATGCAGGTAGATGTCCGCCTTGTGTCCTGGATTGTTCACTACCTGACTGGCAGACCACAGTACGTACGCCTGCAGCAGTGTGTCGGACAGAGTGGTCAGCAACCCTCTACAGGAAGGGCCAAAGTCGTCCATTTTCTGAGGCACCTAAGGTCCTTTAACATCTGCCGGACTATGCTCAAGATCTTCTATGAGTCTGTGGTTGCGAGTGCTATCCTCTATGCTGTTGCATGCTGGGGAAGCAGGCTGAGGGTGGCAGATGCCAACAGACTCAGCAAACTGATCCGCAAGGCCGGCGATGTTGTGGGTGTGGAGCTGGACTCGCTGAAGGCAGTGTCGGAGAGGAGGACGCTGTCTAAACTGCGGGCCATTATGAACAATGGCTCGCACCCACTCTACGACACAGTGATGAGACACAAGAGCTCATTCAGCTCAAGACTCACTCTACGAAAATGCACCACAGAGCGCCACAGGAAGTCATTCTTACCTGTGGCCATCAAACTCTATAACTCCTCCCTCAGTGTGTGATTCGCAAACGCAGTACGAAACTGTTCATATGTGCAATAATAATTGTGTGTGCGATAACTCAGAGGGACACTAACTTAATTTAAATAATTTAAATAATTGTAACTGCTTTATACCTGATGTTTCATATTACTATCACAATCACTGCCACCTTACTATATTCTTAAGTACTTAAATCTGGTGTACATACTGTAAATTCTCTATATTGTCTTAAATTATTAGTAAAGTGTTTATTTTTACATAAATGGCTGCAACTGTAACAACTGCAATTTCCCCCTGGGATCAGTAAAGCAATCTGAATTGAACTGAATTGAATTGAATTGAATATGTCGACCACACCCACACTCTCAACACAGCTTTGGCATCCTGGCCTCATGGCTTTCTCTTGCCCTAGGCTGGGGCCTTCTAACCCCATCTGGATACACCTCATCGCCCCTACATCTCACTTCAGTATAGTCCCCTCACAGCATTATTCTGTACAACTGAGCCACCTACAGCAGTACAGGGCTGGCCAATAGCATCTTTTAACTCTTATACTTCTTTCCTTAAGGACTGAACTACTGCCAGCATGTCATGCTCCTGAGACTTTGTGTCACCGACCCCTTATCTAACTCCACTCCTCGTACCCGAGAGTCACACTGCTCTTCAAAATCTTTAATAAGCTCCAACTCTGCTGCCAAGTTAATTGCTTCTTCCAAATTAGCAGGATTTGCACTACGCAGCTGAAAACAAAGGTCCCCATCACCCACATGTATAATAAAATGATCTAAGGCTAAAATATCCCATGTGCCTACATCCAAATTGGAGTAAGCTTGTTTAGCTAACCTGCAAACCGCATACCAAAGTCTCACAGACTATTTTGTCTACTGTATGTCTATTGGAAAAGTCAATCCTATTCCACTCTGACCTTCCTGACCAAGTCAAATACCTACCCATTGCTGCCTTTAATCCTTGAAAAGTAGCACGCGCTTCTACAGGAAGACCATGATGAATTTCATGAGCCCTACATGATAAAAGCAAAGTCATATAAACTTCTCCAAATCCCCCAACCATTTATTTCTGCTGCTGCCTTAAACTGTTCTAGCCAGTCCGTCCACTCACACCCTTCATCAGTAAAAATGTCAGGCATAAAAATTGGTCGTTGCATAGATATTTCTCCAGCAGGCCTATCAGCCTGAACAGTCACAGAATCCTTCTCAGACATATTTGCCGCCCATCCCAACAACCAGAGTATTTACTTTACTGGACAAAATATCCCAGCGTTGCCACCAATGCGGCGAAACCCCGCAGTCGAGCAAGGTGGAGTAAACATCTATTATTCAATTGATTAAAGAGGTCGCTGCCACCACCTCTGCTTAACCAGGGAGGTCCAGTTAGAGGGAGACAGTCTGAGGACATTATCTGGCATTCAATCACTTTATTCAAACAAATATAAAATAGATTTTACTGTATTAAAATATAGACCCTACTATATCGAATGTAACTATAAAACAGATTCCGTTAAAGTTAGCCAGTCCCAAGTATAATTCATTCATTCACAAAAAGAGGGGAAAAAAACCCACTTAAAGCTACACACAGTAACATGATCCCACTTCAGCACAACCCCACACGTGTCCTGCATAAATTAAACACTGAACCATCAGGCGAGCTCTGCAATCCAAAAGCATCTAATTGAATAAATGACTGCTAAGGGCTAAAAAGCTACACAGCCTGTATACACTAACACACAAAGATATGGCTAGAAGAGCTGAAGTAATAATCAAAAGGAGCACAATAATCAGAACTCAAACACAAGGGGAGAGTAGAGAGGGAGAGAAAGGAGCAAGCACTTGCGTTCATTTTCGGTACAGAGTCCCAGTTCACGACAGTCTTTAAGCTCCAGTCCATAACAGTCCTTTGAAAACCACATCTTCTTCGACTCTCCCAGTGCACGCCGACACAGACAAAGGAGATTCAGCCCATTCTCTCAGAGCACGCCAAACTCAGCCACACGTGCGCCCCCAAAAGCACCTGCCGACCAAGAAAAAGCACACCCAATGCTCCCATAGGTGTCCCTTATATCGCCAGACAGTTTTTGTCTCCCTCTAACCAGACCTCCCTGGTTAAACAAAGGTGGTGGCAGTGACCTCTTAGCATCTATTATTCAATTAATTAATTACTCCGCCTTGCTCGGTTGCAGGGTTTCACCACAATAGCTTAATAAAATAATAATAATAATTAGAAAAACTGATTAACAGTATTACAAATCCTGTTAGTCATTTATTAAAAATACATGATGAATAAACATTTATAGCATCAATAAACATTTAAATTATTTCAATCAGTGATTATGGTCACTATATAGCACTTTGCTGATGACCAAGTTTGTTAATGTTAAATGTGTAAACATTATGGATGTCACATTCCATGTTCTGTACAGTACTTGTTATACACTATGAAGCTAGCCAGCTAATCCCCTTCTATTTTTTTTTGTTCATATATAAAATTTTTAGAAGAAGAGGAGATAATTTGCGAAGGGCTCATGCCCAGTTACTGAAGAGTTTCAATTTCAATTTTGTAGGTAAGTCTAACAATTCATAAAGCTGTTTGTTTGGCCCAAACGTTAACAATTTAAACACATTTAAGTGCTTTTAATGTCAATGTAATACTTGATTACTCTCTCAATATCAACCTTAAAAATTTATATTTTAATGTAATAAGCTTAATTTTAAGTATGTTCACTTTATTTCATAATCAAAATACTGAATTATATTTATTAAATTATATTTACATATTTACAATATATATGAATGATTATATATTTAATATTAAATTGTTTGACATTTGAACAGTTTTGCATGTTTATACATCCATTTCTAAGATTGACCTCCTAAAGATGCCATGAGGCATATGTGCTGTAATGTTGTCAGATGAGGGGACAGGTGAGTTTAACTGAATTTTTACTCATCCAGAGAGTAGCAATGATACAGAAGTTCAAGGTGTAAAAATTTTAAATCTTTTCTGAAGTGAAGTGAAGTGTAAAGCGACTAATGTCTTACTTTCATGGCTATTGTCATGTGACACAAACTCATCAGGGTATGGGTAGTTCTGAATTTGCATTAGTAAATGCTCTATGCCTTCCTGCATTGTCTAGTGAAAACGTACTGTAAGATTACTTGCGTCTGTGACTGAGATGAATATCATATGTTTTGTAGAAACCAAATAATCACAAGACTGTAGCAGGTCATTGGGCCAAATTAAGGTAGTCTTACTTAATTAGTATAGCTTTCATGAGTTCAAAGATTACAAACTTTATAGCCATTTTAATTGTTAGTCAAACATTGTGCTTAATTGTTTTTGGTCCTTGATTAGGAACATCTCATCCAGATAACAGCTCTACACTGCACAGATGAGCATTCCACTATACACTAAGCCATTAACAAACAGGTGAGGATAGTGGAACTGGACACGGGTTTTCAAGACCATTTTATTCAGAAATGTAATGTCTACAGGAAGAGGAAAAGTAATGACAAATTGAAGAGATGGATAATATGAATGATAATGACCCAAAACACGCAGCTAAAAACCATCCAAGAATGGCCAAAAGCATTGGACTATTCTGAAGTGGCCTTCTGTGAGCCCTGATCTAAATCCTATTGAACATCTGTGGAAGGAGTTGAAACATGCAGTCTGGAGAAGGCACCCTTCAAACCTGAGACAGATGGAGCAGTTTGCTCATGAAAGTGGGCCAAAATGCCTGTGGACAGGTGCAGAAGTCTTATTGAGAGTCACAGAAATTGCTTGATTGCAGTGACTGTAGTGACTGCTTCAAAAAGTTTCATTTTTGTCCAGGCCAGTTTCATTAGTTTTAAATGATTAAAAGTGTTTTTTTATTTTGTTGAACCACAATTTAAAAGCAGTGTCTGATTTTCATTAGTTCTTTTTCAGCACTTTTTTATTACTTTTATTAGTTCAGTATTCATTAGTTCATCTGTCAGTGAGACAGTGAGATCACTGTCAATTTTTCTTTCACAAAAGGGTACCCACAATTTTGTCCATGTGTACCCATGTCTAATGATGTGTTCATGCTTTGTATATGTAAAGCTCTATTACTATGCTCTATTTATTAAATACAATACTGTTTTATATTTGTTTAAAACCATTTATCCCAGCAGTAAGTTTAGTTTTGTCTGCAATTAATAACATTACGTGACCCTTATTAGTCCCACAACAGGGAAATTTCACCTCTGTATTTAACCCATAAATGAAGTGAAACACCACATAAACACTAGTGAGCGCTCACACTCACTCTAGTGGACAGTGAGCACTTTTTTTTGAAAAAAGTGTTGCTACAACAGCAACACGATTTTTTTTCTATTACATTTTGATCACCAAATCTTGTAAAATATTGAGTGCATTTACATTTACTAATCCGTTAATTACAAAAAATCAGATTTTGTCAGTAATCCGATCAACACATTTACGTGCTCTTGGGTAATCAGATAATGAGGAAACTCCGGGTTTACTTGAATCAGGCAATGTCTGCTTTGCAGCTGGCCAATAAACTCACAGAATAAGATGTGATGTAAATGTAATGTACAACTCAAACTTCATGCTGTGACTTTCTTTAAAAAACATTGAGTCACTTTAACAGAAAATATGAACATGCATCATCTAGAAGATGAAGAAGCAAGTAAGCACACTCATTGTCTCTTTTGAAGCTGGAGTTAGATTTAACTGGTCAACGAGAATGATCACAAGCTTACCAGCTGGAGCTGAGCTGGACTGAACTGGTCTACCAGCTCAGAAACCAGCTTACCAGCTAGAGCTAGATTTGACTAATCAACCAGTACAGTTGCCAGCTTGATGGTCAAACGTTGAACCAGGTCTCAAAACATAGCTTGAACTGGTGAACTGGTCAAGCTGGATTTTCCTGGTTGTATGAAAGACTAAATTCTGTTCTCTTGGGACTGACTTTTCTACTTATAGTACTACCAGCATATAAACATACTTTAGTTTACACAAACTTTTTACTTAAAGATATGCAGTGATATTACAGTTTTGGGGGTCATCTTAAATCAATAGTTTATGTATAGCATGGACAGTAACTTTTTTTTTTTGGCTGCGGACTGTAGGTCAACAGTAGCAAGTTATTTGCACATTATCAAAACAATGTTACTTACCAAATGCATTTTTGCCATATCTGAATGAACGTGTGCAGAGGAGCTTGGAAAATGACAGGCAGAGCAGATTGGGCCCTGCATCCACAGAGACATGCCTGCACTGTGCCATGCTGCTTTTAGAGTAGTTTTCTTTACAGTCCTCAAAAGAGCCATAAAAAATACACTACAGAAGCTTGATACTGTAGCTAAGGATATTATTTTATCAGGTTTTATCAGAGGTTGCTAAAATGTACCTTGTGAAATTTTACTCTTTCCTACCATAACTCAGTGCTTGCTCTGCTGAGAATGATCATTCCTCAGTTGAGAATTAACTAGTTGTAGCCCAATGAAAACCCACACAATCATCTTGCTACTCCTCCCAACTTTCAAATTAAAAGTTAGGAAATGTGTTGTACTACTGCAGCTGAGTCTTTATTATATGCTCATTAAAATGAGAATAATGTGAATTTTCAACATTTCTGCATAATTCAACTAATGAGATGTAAAAAGTCACAAGTATTAGGACACATTACACCTACAGGAGCTTTTATGACCTCCCATTCTAAATCCATTGGCATTTATATATACAGTTCGTCCACCTTTTGCAGCTATAACAGCTTCCACTTGTAACAATCCCCTTGTAAATTTCAACCAAAAAACAGTTACTTAAGCCCAAGGACCATACACTCCATGTATAAGAGTAGAAGAGTTTGAAAATAAGCCCAAACAGGAGAGACAAAAACAATACTTTTGAAGTTATATTGGGAAAAAAAATCAGTGATTTACAGTACTGGGACAAACACACACACACACACACACACATACACATATATACACATACATACATATATACAGTATATATACATATATATATATATATATACACATATATACACACATATATATATATATATATACATATACATACAGTATATATATATATATATATATATATATATAACCCCTATATACAATACGTAACCCGTGTCCATCAAACTCCAAGTCCAAACCCAAAGGCCCAAAAAATACAAAGTATCACAAGTCCTTAGCAATGCATTGCTGTAAATGAAAAAGAATCCAGGACAGATCTCACTGGTGGTGCAAGCCTGACATCAAATTACATCCAAGACAGTCACAGGAAATCCACCTTCTAGTTCCTCCATGCGCTCGTCTTACTCCTTTGGATGAATCCTTGGGTAAGCTCATGAGTTCTATGTCCTTCGACGCACATATAACTAATATTACTAAAACAGCCTTCCTGCATCTCCACAATATTGAATACACTCTTATTAAAGAATACACACTACACACTGAATGCACACTATTAAATTAAGAAATGCATCTCTACAGGATGCAGAAAAGTTATAATGCTCTGCTGTCTGGATGTCCCAGAAAAAGCCTTAACAAGCTTCAGCTAGTCCAGAACACTGCAGCCAGACCCTTCATAAGAACCAGAAAGTTTGACCATATTAGCCCAGTTTTATCAACCCTACACTGGTTACTAGTTAAATTTCACATTGACTATAAAATTCTACTACTGACTTATAAACCTCTAAATGGACTCGCCCCTCAGTACCTGAGTGAATTTCTCTCCTACTATGAACCATCATGCCTACTTAGATCACAAGGTGCTGGCTTACTACTGGTATCTAGAATTAATAAAGCTACATCAGGGGGAGAACCTTCTCATACAAAGCCCCCAAGCTTTGGAATAATCTTCCTGTTAATGTTCAGGACTCAGACACAGCCTTAGTTTTTAAGTCTAGGCTAAAAATTTATGTGTATAGTCAAGCCTTTGGTAATGAATCTTCCCTGTCAGATCTAGACCTGCTGGAATCTCTGCTGCTCTGTTAATACTGTAATCTGTGATCACTCATTACAGGACTGACTGTGTTTTTCTTTCCTTTCTTTGCCGAGTTGAATAGCTGCCCATCCTGTGAGTCTGATGATGCTGCCTCTTCTGCCTTGATCGGGTGCCCACTGCTCACCAGCCTTCTGGACCGGCTTGATCACCATTGAGCTTCTTGCTGTACAATGTTGTGCAATCCTCAACCTACAGATGCTGATGCTGCAGCTGCATATTCATAAACTAATCAAATTAACCACTGCCCCACCTGTTTTTCCCACTTTGTTCTATAATACTTTATAGTAACAATGTTTGCTATCTGGTGTCGACCAGAGGAGGGTGGGTTCCCCTTATGAGTCTGATTACTGAATACTGATTGTCCTGTAAAGCTGCTTTATGACAACATCTTTGTCTGGCCACTCCCACTTTCTGCCTTCCCTCCCGTGCCATCTGGTGTTGTCATTCAAGTATGAGGTGCTGGTATTTGATGAATTAGCCTTTCTAACAGGTCTTTCAGTTGTCTTCCCATGGCCAATTCAGCCGGAGTTTGCCTTGTTGTTTCATGCTGGGTGCTGTTGATCACAAACAGGAACTTTGACAACCACTTATCACAGTCTTCATGGTGATTACCCACAAAGGAGGCCATCATAGTCTTTAGAGTGCAGTTAACCCACTCTGTGAAGTTGGCCTGAGGATGGTAGCTGGTGGTCATGTTCTGTACTACTCTCCATTTCTTGCACACATCACTGAGGAGCTGACTGGTAAACTGGGGGCCCCAGTTTTTGCTTCAAGGAAAGGGCCCCATAAAATCCATTCCCAGCATTCTTCCTCTTCAGTGGTCTGTAAAAATCCAGCATGTTTCTTGTTCTCTGGTTTGTACTGCTGGCAAATCACACACAATTTCACGTTGCCACACATCTTTTCGGACTGTGGGCCACCAGGCCACCTCTAAAATCCGCAACAGTATCTTAAGTCTGCCAAAGTGATCCCCTAGCGGATTGTCATGAAAATAGTGGAGAAAATCTCCTTGGGCACTACCAGTTGATCTTACCCATTAAAGGAGCAGCCTTTGGAGGAATTGTCCTATAAAGGACATCTCCCAACTAATGCGTTCTGTCTGATCTTGTTTTTGAGCATGTGCTATCTCAGCCAGAGAAGATGGTAAATCAGAGGTGTAGGCAGTTGGGGTTGTAGACACATAAGGGGCCATCACTGGTGATTGGTCAGGCTTCACTGCCCGTGAGAGAGCATCTGGCACGATGTTCATGCAGCCTTTATGACAGTAAACACCAAAGTTAAATTGTTGCAGCCTCAGAATCCAGCAGGTAAGTCTGGAGCTGGTCTTTGGACATTTGATTGCCCAGGCCAGAGCACTATGGTCCATGAAAACCATAACCTTGTCTCCCTCCAGGCAATGCCACCATTTCTCTATGACCTAATTTCTCTATGGCCCAAACCAATGCTATTCACTCCTTCTCTGATGTAGAGTAGTTCAGTCCCCAACAGGTTCCCTGAATGTTACAACCCCAATTCCAATGAAATTGGTACATTGTGTAAAACATAAATAAAAACAGAATACGATGATTTGCAAATCCTTTTCAACCTATATTCAATTGAATACACTACAAAGACAAGATATTTAATATTACATGTTCAAATGGATAAACCTTAATGTATTTTGCAAATATTCACTCATTTTGAATTTGATGCCTGCAAAACGTTCCAAAGAAGTTAGGACAGGGGCAACAAAAGACTGGGAAAGTTGAGGAATGCTCAAAAAACAACTGTTTGGAACCTTCCACAGGTGAACAGGTTAATTGGAAACAGGTGAGTGTCATGATTGGGTATAAAGGAAGCATCCCTGAAAGGCTCAGTTGTTCACAAGCAAGGATGGGGTGAGGTTCACCATTTTGTGAACTGTGTGAGCAAATAGTCCAACAGTTTAAGAACAACATTTCTCAATGTGCAATTGCAAGGAATTTAGGGATTTCATCATCTACAGTCCAAAATATCATCTAAAGATTCAGAGAATCTGGAGAAATCTCTGCATGTAAGCGGCAAGGCAGAAAACCAACATTGAATGCCTGTGACCTTCAATCCCTCAGGTGGCACTGCATTAAAAATCGACATCATTCTGTAACAGATATTACCACATGGGCTCAGGAACACTTCAGAAAACCATTGTCAATGAACACAATTCGTCGCTCCATCTACAAGTGCAAGTAAAACTCTGCCATGCAAAGCGAAAGCCATATATCAATAACACCCAGAAATGCCATCGGCTTCTCTGCGCCCAAGCTCATCTGAGATGAACTGACACATAGTGGAAAAGTGTCCTGTCGTCTGACGAGTCCACATTTCAAATTGTTTTTGGAAATCATGGATGTTGTGTCCTCTTGGCCAAAGAGGAAAAGGACTGTCCGGATTGTTATCAGCGCAAACTTCAAAAGCCAGCATCTCTGATGGTATGGGGGTGTGTTAGTGCCCATGTCATGGGTAACTTGCATATCTGTGAAGGCACCATTAATGCTGAAGGGTACGTACAGGTTTTGGAGCAACATATGCTGCCATTCAAGTAACATTTTTTTAGGGGCATCCCTGCTTATTTCAGCAAGACAATGCCAAGCCACATTCTGCACGTGTTACAACAGCATGGCTTCATAGTAAATCAGTGTGGATACTAGACTGGCCTGCCTGCAGTCCAGACCTGTCTCCTATTGAAAATGTGCGGTGCATTATGAAGCGCAAAATACGACAACAGAGGCCCGGACTGTTGAGCAACAGAAGTTGTACATCAAGCAAGAATGGGAAAGAATTCCACCTACAAAGCTTCAACAATTAGTGTCCTCAGTTCCCAAACGCTTATTGAGTGCTGTTAAAAGGAAAGGTGATGTAACACAGTGGTAAACATGCCTCTGTCCCAACTTCTTTGGAACGTGTTGCAGGCATCAAATTCAAAATGAGTGAATATTTGCAAAAAACAAAGTTTATCCGTTTGAACATTAAATATCTTGTCTTTGTAGTGTATTCAATTGAATATAGGGGAATTGGGGTTGTACAAAGGGTCCAGGTCTGATAGCTGGAGTTACATCCTGGCCCTCCTTTGACTCTGTTCTTGAGTGTCAGCCATTTGCATTTTCATTTTAACCTTACAAACTGGGCTATTTGCAACTCACAATTCTTAATATTCTCTTGTAGTGTATATCCCTGTACAGGCACCACTTTGTAACAATCCCCTTGTAAATCTCCAACCAAGAAAACAGTTTCTGAAGTCCGAGGAACATATACTCCATGTAAAAGAGTAGAAGAGTTTGCAAATAAGCCCAGACAGGAGAGACAAAAACAATCCTTTTGAAGTTATATTGGAAAAAAAATCAGTGATTTACAGTACTGGGACAAACACACAAACACACATATATATACAACCCCTATATACAACACGTAACCCATAAATCCATCAAACTCTCAAAGTCCAAACCCAAAGTCCCACAAGTCCTTAGCAATGCATTGCAGTAAATGAAAAAGAATCCAGGACAGATCTCACTGGTGGTGCAAGCCTGACATCAAATTACATCCAAGACAGTCACAGGAAATCCACCTTCTAGTTCCTCCATGCGCTTGTCTTACTCCTTTGGATGAATCCTTGGCCGAGCACATGAGTTCCTATGTAGAGTGGTAGGCTTTGGGTTGTACTGCTCCTTTTACCCCAAACACACCACCACCCTCACTTCCACAAGGCCAAACTTTTTCTGTCCTTCCTCTTCCTGGTTCCAGTCACCTGTCCCAGTAACTCTTTCCCCCTTTGCCAGCAGAGCTCTTAAAGGGCCTATGCAGCTTTTAGTTCAGATTCAGGTAGGCCCCCTGTATAACAAATGACTAATACAGAATTAAAATAAAACCCTTTCATTTAATACTGTTAACACACCCAAGGAAGTTTTAAACTTGCAAGGCTTCAAATTGAAACCATTTCTTATGATATGTGCAACAAATTTAAAAAGGTTTCTGATGTGGCAGCATCTCACACTTTTCTGGGAAGGCTTTCTACAAGATTTTGTCTTTTGAGTGTGTCTGGGGGAATCCACAGTTCAACCATAACTGTATTTGTGAGGTCAGACTCTAATGTTGGATAAAAGGGACTGGCTTGTAATCTTTGTTTTAGTTCATCCCAAAGGTGTTTAGAGGGGTTGAGGTCAGGGCTCTATGCAGGCCAGTCAAGTTCTTCTACATCACAACCACACCTTTATGGGCCTTCTTTGTGCACTGGAACGGCTCAAGTTGTTCCCATCAAGTTGGAAGCATGAAATTGTCCAAAAATACTTGGTATGATGAAGCATTAAGATTTCCCATCACTGGAATAAGGGGCCTTAGCATTATACCGCCTCCACCAAACTTGGCACAATTCTCCTGGTACAAATTCTCAAAACCCAGACTCGTTCATCAGCAAGAAAAACATTGCCACTCCATAGAATATGTTTCCAATGCTCGATTGTGCTGCTTATGCTCAGTGATGTAAGACCTGCATGCAGCTGCCATGGAAACCCATGCCATAAAGCTGAATGTATTTTTTAAAAATACATTTTAGACTGAAATATTTTTAAACATTTTCCTGTAATAACTTTGTGTGTAATAACTTTTACACCAAAGCACTCTGAATAACTTTGATTACATCTTAATAAATTATTATTATTATTTTTGATAATAATTGTTGATAATTATTACTCTTTAAACTTACAGCAGTGGTTCCCAAACATGATCCTGGAGTCCTGTTCAGCACAATTACATGCTTTCCTGCTCTAATAAGCAGGAAAAAAGCCTCAACAAGCTTCAGCTAGTCCAGAACACTGCAGCCAGAGTTTTCACAAGAACCAGAAAATTTGACCATATTAGCAGTTTTATCAAACCTGCATTGGTTACCAGTGAAATTTCGCATTGATTATAAAATTATATTATTGACCTATAAAGCTCTAAACGGACTTGCCCCTCAGTACCTGAGTGAACTTC
This sequence comes from Pygocentrus nattereri, assembly GCF_015220715.1. Classification (NCBI taxonomy): domain Eukaryota; kingdom Metazoa; phylum Chordata; class Actinopteri; order Characiformes; family Serrasalmidae; genus Pygocentrus; species Pygocentrus nattereri. The sequence continues at coordinate 13,740,229 of NC_051223.1, forward strand.
TTTCCTACTATGAACCATCACGCCTACTTAGATCACTACTTAGATAGTGTTGGCTCACTACTCGTACCTAGATACTCATACAAAGCCCCCCCAGCTCTGGAATAATCTTCCTGTTAATGTTCGGGACTCAGATACAGCCTCAGTCTTTAAATCTAGGCTAAAAACTTATTTGTATAGTCAAGCCTTTGGTAATTAGTCTTCCCTGTCAGATCTAGACCTGCCAGAGTCTCTGCTGCTCTGTTATACTGTAATGTGTGGTCAGCCACTCTTTACAGAACTGTAAAGTTCTGTAAAGCTGCTTTGTGACAGCACCTGTTGTAAAAAGCGCTATATAAATAAACTTTGCTTGTTTGCTAGCTTGCTAATACACCTGATCCAACCAATAAGCTAATTACCAAGTCTTTTCACAGTTGAAGAGGATGAGTAAGGGTAGGGAAATACTAAAAATAGTACAGGGTAGTGGTACTCCACGACAGACTTACATACATTAGAGAGCAAATTAGTTCATGAGATAATTGGACATATCCATTTATTTATAAATCAGGGTACTATGGCCAAACATGCCAGTACAGAGCTCCTTAGATTAACTTCCATATGCACTATTTTCTATGGGTTTCACATAAAGACTCATAGGCCAGCAGCAATGTTTGGGATGTTATTTAGATTTTAGATAGGCTAAAATTAACCTCTAGTCTCATTAACATCTCAGTTAATTTCTTAAAATAATCACTGTTCTGGTTAACATCTCAGTTAAATTAAGTGTTGTCCATGCTATGCAAATACAAATCAATTCTTTAATGTTTCAGTGCATGATTAGTTCAACCTCCAACTAATGAAGCAACCACTGAAAATTTAATTGAATACATTGTTAAAATTCTTATCTTGTGCATATGATACGTTTAAACCATAAAAATATGTTTTTCACTATACCATCTACATCAGCATGTAAGACAATATACAACACTTCTGTGTGTGTTAAAGTATGTGTGCGAGCAATACATTTATTTGGACTCACACTTAATAAACAATCAATTTTAACAATCGAAGAAGTTATTCCATGTCGTTTGCAGTATCAGTATTTAAGACCACACAGGAATAACAGTCAAGTTGTGGGCAAAAGTCTTCAATTCCAGTAATCATTTCTATGTCTGAGACTTGTGATCCAAACTTTTCTTGTACTTAGTGGAGCCATGTTTCTTTATCAGTTGTTTCTCATCCAAATCTCCAGTAGCCTTCACCATTTCAGAGCCGTCGGGTTGTAGATCTCACTGTCCATTGCAACAGAGTAGTTACTGACTTTCTGCCCCTTCTCCGCCACTTCTGTTTCTTCGCTCCACTGACTTATTTAGAAATATGAATACAAATGCTTTAGGGAGAGTTGTTTGTTGAAATCCTATTTAAAAAACACAACATATTTTAGCCAAAACCTCAAATTATGCCAAACTGCAAATTATTCTAAAACCTTTCATATTATACCATTATTCTACACACTACAAACATTACAATTTGATAATTGTGGTGTGATTTACCTCCCAGAAAAGAATAAATGACAGAGGTTGCCCAGCTCATTTCCCCATATGCTCAAATGGCACACTGACCTGAGGAACAATGAACATTATATCAAAAACAAGAAATAAGCCATGAAAGGGTGTGTGTTACTGTGATTTTATCACAGGAAAGGGTGTTCTTAGGCACAATGTGAAGCAGAGTGCCTAAAACCCCTTTCAGCATAATGAAATCCCAGTAATGTATGCAAATTTACTAAAACAATTTAGTAAACAATTTATTATTGTTCATAACTAACATAAACAAGTACTTTGCCAATAAATGTAGTTTCTTTATAGTATTGCTGCCAAGCAACCATGGACTGAATGAGGAGAAGAATACTTGCTCAGCAATCGCTGTATATTGTGATCATTTCATGAACATGAACTTTGTCATATAATGATGAACACTGGAAGCATTGTTTAGCATCTTTACTATCTTTTAGCCTGTTATCTAGCTGAACAGCCTGGATCTTGTTAAGAAAATAAGTTGTCAGACCCTCAGTTTAAACAAGAACAGATTCTTACTTCATTAATACATTTGGTGATCCACTCAAGCAACATTAGAGTCAATTATTCTTTTAAGAACAAAAGTATTTTTGTGATGTGGTATAGTAATACAGAATTTAGTTGTGAGGAGGTTGTAAGGCTGTGCTTACACAGAGTATTTTCAATGTCTTTGAATGCAGCTCTGCCAAGCAGATTTTAGGACCCGGACTATCTTTATCATGCTCACTTAAAACTTGTTTGATACTTGTTGTTTGAGACAAATAACTCCACTTTGTGAAACAGTTTGGTGAATGGGGCAAGTGTATATGCTACAGGCTAATTTAGTATTTTGGGGGTGATGACTGGGTGAGTGAGATTAATGTAAATGCTGCAGTTTTTATGTGGGGGGTGTATGATGATGGGGAGAGTGAGGTTAGTGAAAATGCTACAAGCTGGGTTAATGTGTGAGAGGGGGGTGTAGTGGTGATGGGGGAGTGAGGCTGCATGTGCTTATGTATACCTGTGGGGGTGTAATGCGAATCTGATCATGGCGCAGAGGAAGATCAGGGGAGGCATTAGCTGGCGCCCCCCGGTGCAAGCGCAGACACACTCTTCTCTCTCGCTCAGCCCCCCGCCCAGCTCTGGGAGACGCGTTCCCTGAGAGGAAACACATAACACAAACCACTATAATCAGCACAATCAACACATATAATCTATTCTGGAGAAGACAAGATATCTTTAGTCAAATGATCTCAGACACATTCATATTAGGAGAGTAAAAATGTATATTGTGAATAAGCCAAGTTGGCAAATCAATACTGGAAGGCTAAAGTGTGAAGTATATTTCTATTCATATTTGGTTGCAAAAGGCAGTTTTTGACACAAATAAAATAAAAATCTTTATGTCAGTGTTTCTCAAACAAGTTCTTGTTTACCTCTATGGCAGTTCCCAATATATCTGAACCAATCCATTCAGAGAACCTAATCCTTGGTATATAGTGCGATGAAAAAGTATTTGCCCCCTACTGATTTAATCTATTTTTGTATAATTGTCAAACTAAATGGCTTCAGATCATCATACAAAAAATAGCATAAAACAAGCTAAAAACTAAGTACAGTGTTTAAATGTAACATTTGTCTGTTGATTTTTACTTTGGGAGCCATGAACACTAAACATCACAAAACAGCACAAAATAAAAGAGTACTGAGTTACTTGCTGACTTTTTCCACCTTAAATGAACAATCTACATTAATAAAGCTCTTCTCTAATAATCACATATTTTCATGAGCACTGCAGTCACCATGGCAACGTTTGCCGCTGTTGGCTGCATACAAGGTATGGAATGCTGCTTTTTTCAGCGCAAACATGACAACAGCATAAGTGATGGAGCTTCACGTAGTTAATCTTTAAATTCTCATATCAAGTTGTCTTCTTAATATTTTGACTTTAGCAATAGTCTAACTTTTTAGCTTTTTTCCACAATTGCGAAAATAGCAAAAAACTGCTGGAAGGAAACCCCCCAACTGATCACCTTCATTCCTGCTAATTAGATTCCATGCTTTCGCTGATAAAAAAAACTGTTCATCATGCTGCAAGGGAGCACCAAAGCACAGAATTCAAAGGAAAAAGGGTCCTGTTCTTTCAGGACTTCTCCACACAAGTCTTGAGGAAATTGGGTCTGATAGATGTGTGGATGCTTTATAACCCTAAGGAAAAGAAATTTACATATTTCTCCTCCATGATCAAATTCAAAAGCAACTACACCAGAGAGGAATTAAATTTGGCATGATGTACCCTGTCAGTTCAGCATCTCCTCAATGCAATGAAGTAAGACTGGCCAATGACCTCAGTCTGCTGTTGCATTGATAACAATATCTGGAAGAGAACTGGTTTTATAATTTTTGTAGCTCAATTCTGGTTAGAAATGGATAAAGAGTTTAATCATTTATCCATCACATTTATTTGGGGGAAATAGTCCAACTGATAGGGTTGGGGTAAGATGATAAATCATCTTTTTATTGCTACTGCGATATGAGTTTCCATGATAAACACTTTGTTAGAGCTACGATAGCATAACAGATCTAATTACATTATAAATGCAGCTCCAGAGAGACATCATTACATTACCAGCACAAACCATTAGAAGCCCAATGAGCGCTTTTCTGCACTGGGACTGAACTCTACTTTCTCACATGGGAAATGAGTAACTTAACCAATCAGTCAAAAGGCCAATTATAAAAACTTGTGGACAGCTTAAAATCTACTCCATCTGCTAAAATACTTGCCTATAACAACCCATCAAACACTAAGATTGTTCTCACACACAATACTGTGGTTTAAGTGTGTGAGGCAATAATGGCTGACACAGCAAACTTTTTGTGATGTGAGAGGTTTCCCCAAAAAGCTTGGGAGAGTCAAGGTTATAGTCTATACTGCAGCTCTATTGAAAAACTCAATTCAAAGTAACAGTTTACAAAGAAAAATGAAAGCTCTGTGTTTAGCTACCCAGAATACATCCTAGCTCGAGCTGTTAGCATATCTCGCTTTGTCTTCAACTCTGTTCTTAAATCTTACTACAACAATGCCTAGTCAATTCTAGCCCTCACTCTTAGGAGTCCTTGACAAGAAACATGTATTAGGGGGTTTGTAATTCATTTAATTAACCTAATCATATCATTACATTCTTTATAGAACTGAATATAATTACTTTAAGAAAATGCACTGAATCCGGGAGCACAGATGCCACAATGTTGTTAATAACTAAACAAAAATAAAGTAAAACAAAACTGTGTACTTGTGCCTTTATATAAAAAAATAATTGTGTATTTATTTGTTTTTCTTTTTAGAAAAAAGCTGTATTGATAATGCTGTCTGTTTATCAGAATTTTAGTGCAAAAAAAATGTACTTGCAGCTCTGATGTAAGTAGAGTAGTAAGTTAGTAGTAAGTAAGTAGTAAGTTCAAAGAAGCTGAACCTGCCCATGCAGAAGCTTTAGTGCTGGAGACGGCAGCAGCAGATATGGATAGCTGATCATATTAAAGAATTTAAGATACTACCCCTTCAAGATAGTGCACTAAAAAGAACTGACGACTATGTCACCATGCCCTGCATCTTTCTTCTTCTTTCGGCTGCTCCCTTTAGGGGTCGCCACAGTGGATAATCTGCCTCCATCTTGCCCTATCCACTGACTCCTCTACTTTTACAACAACCATCTCCATGTCCACCTTCACTACATACATAAACCTTCTCTGAGGTCTACCTCTTCTCCTTCTGCCCGGCAGCTCCATCTCCAACATTCTTTGACCAATATATCCACTATTCGTCCTCAACACATGTCCAAACCATCTCAACCTGGCCTTTCTGGCTTTATCTCCAAACTGCTCCACCTTAAGTGTCCCTCTGATCTGCTCATTTCTAATCTTGTCCATACTTGTCACTCCCAAAGAAAATCTCAGCATCTTCATCTCCGCCAACTCCAGCTCAGCCTCCTGTCTTTTAGACAGAGCCACAGTCTCCAAATGTCCAATAAAGAAGCAGTGTACTGGTCCCCATTTTTAAGAAAAAGGGGGATGTGCAGAGCTGCAGTAACTGGAGAGGTATAAAGTTGATGAGCCACACCATGAAGGTATGGGAACGAGTTGTTGAAGCAAGGCTAAGGCGAGAGGTTCAGATCAGTGAGCAGCAGTTTGGTTTCATGCCCAGAAAGAGTACCACAGATGCAATTTTTGCATTCAGAGTGTTGGTAGAGAAGTACAGAGAAGGTCAGAAGGAGCTACATTGTGTCTTTGTGGATCTAGAGTAGGCATATGATAGGGTGCCAAGACAGGAACTGTGGTACTGTATGAGGAAGTCAGGTGTAGCTGAAAAGTATGTTAGGGTGGTGCAGGACATGTATGAGGATAGTGAGACAGAGGTGAGGTGTGCAGTTGGAATGACAAATTGTTTCAAGGTGAAGGTAGGGTTACATCAGGGATCAGCTTTGAGCCCTTTATTGTTTGCAATGGTGATGGACATGTTGACAGATGAGGTCAGGCAGGAGGCTCCATGGACCATGATGTTTACAGATGACATTGTAATCTGTGGTGAGAGTAGAGAGCAGATGGAAGAGAATCTGGAGAGGTGCAGGTTTGCACTGGAGAGGAGAGGAATGAAGGTCAGTAGAGATAAGACGGAATACATGTGTGTGAATGAGAGGGAGGCAGGTGGAAAGGTGAAGATGCAAGGAGTAGAGGTCGTTAAAGTGGATGACTTCAAATATCTTGGGTCAACCATCCAGAGCAATGGACAGTGCAAAAAAGAGGTGAGGAAGAGGGAGGGTGCAGGCAGGATGGAGTGGGTGGAGACGGATGTCAGGGCTGATGTGTGACAGAAGGATAGCAGCAAGAGTGAAAGGGAAGGTTTACAAGACAGTAGTGTGTCCTGCTATGATGTATGGTTTGGAGACTGTGGCTCTGTCTAAAAGACAGGAGGCTGAGCTGGAGGTGGCGGAGATGAAGATGCTGAGATTTTCGTTGGGAGTGACAAGGCTGGACAAGATTAGAAATGAGCAGATCGGAGGGACGGTGAAGGTGGAGCAGTTTGGAGATAAGGCCAGAGAGGCCAGGTTCAGATGGTTTGGACATGTGTTCAGGAGGAATAGTGGACCATATATTGGGCAAAGAATGTTGGAGATGGAGCTGCCGGGCAGAAGGAGAAGAGGTAGACCTCAGAGAAGGTTTATGTATGTAGTGAAGGTGGACATGGAGATGGTTGTTGTAAAAGTAGAGGAGTCAGTGGATAGGGCAAGATGGAGGCAGATTATCCACTGTGGCGACCCCTAAAGGGAGCAGCCGAAAGAAGAAGAAAGATGCAGGGCATGGTGACATAGTCGTCAGTTCTTTTTAGTGCACTATCTTGAAAGGGTAGTATCTTAAATTCTTTAATATGATCAGCTATCCATATCTGCTGCTGCCGTCTCCAGCACTAAAGCTTCTGCATGGGCAGCTTCAGCTTCTCTGTGAAGATTGGTGTAATCAATTCTGGCTGCCAGCTTGGCTTTCGCAATTTTCAATTAATCTTTTTTTGTGGCAAAGGGATTTTGAGGATTGCAACACTGAGATGCTCACTCTATGAGACCATGAAGAAAACTGTTCCTGAAGACTACTTCCTGTTCTTCTGAGTATTCTCTATTAGCTCACTTCCTTTTCAGTGCAGCTAAATTCAATCACCACTAGGTGGCACTAAAGAGCATACAAAAAACGCACTATATTGAATTAATTCTAGCAAGACAGCTTATGAAATACTGGAAATGTCTTGCTAAGTTTATCTCAGGAGAAAACAGGCTACTTTTAAAGTAGCAACTGGGCAAAATGGGCAACATACTTTCAACAATGTTAGATGCATACTTAACATTATACAACATGCCCAAATCATTAAAGAAGATATACAACCCCAATTCCAATGAAGTTGGGACATTGTATAAAACATAAATAAAAACAGAATACGATGATTTGCAAATCCTTTTCAACCTATATTCAATTGAATACACTACAAAGACAAGATATTTAATGTTAAAATGTATAAACTTTATTGTTTTTTGCAAATATTTACTCATTTTGAATTTGATGCCTGCAACACATTCCAAAGAAGTTGGGACAGGGGCAACAAAAGACTGGGAAAGTTGAGGAATGCTCAAAAAACACCTCTTTGGAACCTTCCACAGGTGAACAGGTTAATTGGAAACAGGTGAGTGTCATGATTGGGTATAAAGGGAGCACCCCTGAAAGGCTTTCACAAGTTCACAAGCAAGGATGAGACGAGGTTCACCACTTTGTCAACGACTGCGTGAGCAAATAGTCCAACAGTTTAAGAACAACGTTTCTCAACATGCAATTGCAAGGAATTTAGGGATTTCATCATCTACAGTCCATAAGATCATCAAAAGATTCAGAGAATCTGGAGAAATCTCTGCAAGTAAGCAGCAAGACCGAAAATCAACATTGAATATCTGTGACCTTCAATCCCTCAGGTGGCACTGCATTACATTACAGTTTCATTAACATTACAGTTCGTCACTCCATCTACAAGTGCAAGTTAAAACTCTGCCATCCAAAGCGAAAGCCATATATCAACAACACCCAGAAACGCCACCGGCTTCTCTGGGCCCGAGCTCATCTGAGATGGATGAACGCTAAGTGGAAAAGTGTCCTGTGGTCTGACGAGTCCACATTTCAAATTGTTTTTGGAAAACATGGATGTTGTGTCGGGCCAAAGAGGAAAAGGACTGTCCGAATTGTTATCAGTGCAAAGTTCAAAAGCCAGCATCTCTGATGGTATGGGGGTGTGTTAGTACCCATGGCATGGATAACTTGCACATCTGTGAAGGCACCATTAATGCTGAAAGTTCCGTACAGGTGTTGGAGCAACATATGCTGCCATCCAAGCAACATCTTTATTAATTGGATCCAGATATTGTATACGAATCCAGTTGCTCACAATATTACCTATAGCCAGCATTCAGTCTCGAACAGGCACCATGCAAGCTTGTCTAATGGCACCTCTAATCTTCATCACCGATACTGAACCATTAGCTGAAGCAATTGCATCTGACTTTGATGTTCATAGTGTTTCAATTAATGGATCTAACCATCACTATACGCTGATAACATTTTCTTAAATTGACTGAATAAATTTATGATGTTTTTCAGGCATAAGATTAACTTCTCCATCTGTAGGAATGCTCAATAGAGTGGGTCAGACCAATCCAATGAACTCTCTACCATTCACCTGGAGCCCCACTGGGCTATTATATTTTGGCTATCACCGTGTCTAGTAAGAATGTAACAGTACAGTGCATCACATTTTTGGGCCAAGGTAACGATATAGTTTCAGTATCTTTATATTTAAGAAAAAAACATCACCCAACTCTTTTTTCGCCTATAGACAAATAAAAATTTGTATTCAGAAAAATGTCAGCATAACTGACTGGCCTGGTTCCTGTCTCAACTGTATATAAAATTACAAGTTCTTCTTAGGTTTGACAACCTGTAGGGGCTTTGCCTTTCTTTATTTTAAATCATTAAAGACAGACAGGGAGTCTGTGTCAATTCATTTATAATTTGTCTTCATGACATATCATAGACTTACTTTGCTGCTAAAATGTGTGGAGGAGGGGACATTGTAAAGGCCACTGCACATTGCATAGTGCAGCATTGCATAGCAGAGCACTGCTATAAAATGCTGGCAGGAAGAGCCAATAATGTTCAGATTCAGTTTTATGTTTACAATCTACTGATATAAACTGAATGCAATAAAGCTTTTGGCAGCACTTATCACACTTGGCATCAGTTTATAACACTTCACAAACTGGCTGTTTTTAAGCTGAAGGATAGAAGTTGAACAAGGTTAGCCTAGTGACATTAGCTGAGGTAGATTACCATTAGCATTTGTCTGTCTCCCTAAAAGACTGACTGCACATTGACTCGGAGTGTCAGTGCTGGTATGTGGCATAACCATGGCGTAAACTTTCATTGTTATGCAGACGATACTCAACTGTACATATCAGCCAAGCCAGATGACAAATACAGGCTAAAGAAAATGGAAGACTGTGTAAATGACGTGAAAGGCTGGATGTCACGTAACTTCCTCCTATTAAACAGCAACAAAACAGAGGTTCTCCTTCTGGGTCCAAAATTAGCAAGAAGTAAATTACCAGATTTAATCTTAAATCTCGCCGACTTTCCAGCCACACCTGGCTCAGCAGCAAAAAATCTTGGCGTTATAATTGATTCAGATTTATCATTCGATCAACACATAGGCAGCATCACTAGGACAGCTTTTCTACATCTTCGCAATATTGCCAAGATACGAAATGCCCTATCCCTGTGTGATGCAGAAACACTAGTAAATGCCTTTATTACTTCTAGGCTAGACTAGAACGCGCTACTGTCAGGATGCACGAGCAGGAATTTAAACAAACTCCAACTAGTCCAAAACGCCGCAGCCAGGGGCCTCACTAAAACTAGAAAATTTGATCATATTAGTCCAGTGCTATCATCACTTCATTGGCTGCCTATTAAATTCCGTATTGATTATAAAATCCTTTTATTGACTTAAAAAGCCATACATGGTCTTGCTCCCGAGTACTTGCAAGATCTTGTTTCTCATTATGAGCCATCATGACCACTCAGATCACAGTGTGCTGGCTTATTAATAGTTCCCAGAACTCAGAAGGTTTCAGCTGGGGGAAGAGCTTTTTCTTATAAAGCCCCCAAATTCTAGAATGATCTTCCAGAAACTGTTCGGGACTCAGACACAGTCTCAATCTTTAAGACTAGGCTGAAAACTCACTCGTTCAGTTTAGCTTTTGGTAGCTAATGTTCCCCCTTAGATAAAGGCAGCAGATCCAGGGGTCCATGGACACAGGGAATTATAGTAAACTGAGATGCTGGTGCTGTCGTCCCGCTGCTCGCACTCAAGTTTGTGGACGGTGGAGCGGAGGGATGCCGAACTGTTTCAGAGTGCTGCCGTGTCTGTGTCCTTCTGGTTCTCTCCTTTTAGCTAAGCTGTCATAGTCAGATCTGCCGGAGTCGTTAGCCACACTCTGTAAATGTTTACATCCCCTGTTCATGTATAAACGCAGAGAATAAAACTAATTCCATCTCCCTGCTTTCTTTCCGAGTATACAATCACCCATATGTCCGGCCGGACACTGAAGGACGACTGAATGCCGAGCCCTCCTGCTACCCGCTTCAGACCAACTGCCCACGCCTCAGCTGCCACCTGACTAGCTGCCCACACTACACTGATATTCTCATGGACTCCTAGCTATTCCTAATACCAATATTACTGCTATTAATATTAGTAGTATAATCACTTGTAGGTAGTTTGACCAGAGGAGGATGGGTCCCCCCTGGTGAGCCTGGTTCCTCCCAAGGTTTCTTCCTCAGTTCTGAGGGAGTTTTTCCTTGCCACTGTTGCCCCTGGCTTGCCCACTGGGGGGGGGGGGGGGGGGGGGGGGGGGGTTGTACATTCTTACACTCCTGTTAAAACTTTCTCTTTTCCAAAATTCTGTAAAGCTGCTTTGTGACAACATCCGTTGTAAAAAGCGCTATACAAATAAATTTGATTTGATTTGTACTTTCTTTAAAAACAATTGAATTTTTGGATGCTGTGTGAGGCAACACCACGTGTCTGGTGTGCGGTGGCCTTTACTTCTCTCTGTCTTGCTAGAGCTTGCCATTATCATGTTGAAGCTTTGAATTATTTGTTTTGTTCATTATGAATTATTTGTTTTTATTTCCTCCCTCTTTTTTCAGCTATATTTGCATACAGAGTGCTGACAGTCTCCATGGATTTTCTGTGGATCTGAATGTACAAGGTACATTGCAGTGTAATAAGCAAGTTTTGGAATTGGGATATTGTAACACCTGTTCTACCCCTGCATACTGAACTGTAGGGAGTGTACAGAATGATTTGACAATATACAGTGTACTGTTGCATCCATATTGTCTAGATTTGTTTTAAGCATAACACTTCTCCACTCATGTTAAAAATTAAAAGTTTTGCAACATTGGACATGCCTTACCTTGTCTGTATGAGGCATAGTTTATATATATGCCAATATAGGCATAGTGTGAGCATAGTTAAAATTAGCATCTTGCATAGGATCTTATACATATGATTAGACTTCTTTCAAAAACAAATGTTACACAACTTTAAGGGGACATTTTATGCTCATTTTCAATGTTTATAATTTTAGTTCTGGGATCTACTAGGTTTCAAAAAACATCTTGTTTTCCTCATACTGTACATTTGTGTATATACCCTCTGCCTGAAACTGTCTCTCCTGTGTCTTTAAGACCCCCTGGTGAGCTCAGTGTCTTCTGATTGGTCAACTGCCAGAGCAGCAATCTGCTACAAGTTCTGCCTCTACACTGTTGTGGCTATTCTGAAAATGGCATTGGTTCTACTGCAAGTCAGGTAGAACAATTTGCTAGACCCAGTCCACCTTAGTAAGCAAGACTGGCACAGGATGTTTCAGTTACTAGGACTTGTTATGAGATTGCATCATCTTGAGAAAAATGGTTTCTGTGGGAAAGTGTACTTTGGACTTTGACTTTGCAGGTCATTTACCTGCACAAAAAGCCATATAACACACTAAAGGAAAGGGGAAAACATAAAAGCATAAAAGTCCCCCTTTAATTCTGTTACTTCTGTAACTTCATATGGCCCGGCAGAAATCTTAGATTTCAACTGGGAAATTTCAACTCCTGACCAGTTCAGGCAGATTAATGTTCCTAATATACAGCTTTATAACTGGGCAGCTCACTTATGTTTCATCAAAGAATGGTTTACCAAAGTTGTAGACTGCCTGTGGTTACATATAGAATCATATATATATATATATATATATATATATATATATATATATATATATATATATAGCACTACATCTCTCAGCTGGAAAGGGAACTGTGGTGGAGGTGCATTGGGGACAATAAATTATATATGCTGTATTCACTTTAATCATAGTTTCAACCAGTTTACAGACAGGTAATTTAAATCCACCAGCTGTTTATCCCCTCTGAGAAACTGAAAAAGTTGGACCCATCTATGTGGACAAGATTTACTGAAAAGAGGCCTCCTTACTGTTGTGAGAAATGCATCATGGTTAAAGGAACAAAATATTTAATGTACTAAATCATAAAGTGACCAATGTTTGTCATCAGAGATTAAGGAAACATTGTAAGATGAAATCGTGGTTTCTCCAACAAAAATGTTACAGCCCGTATATGTTCTCCTTTTTCTCCTTTTGTTGTTTCCATTACAAAGCAGAAAGTCTGTGTGTGTTTTGGTCTGTGATCCCACTGCCCACTGCCTATTTCCCGGTACCATTTTGGCACCGTTGAGAGATATGAAATAAGTTGGCCAGCTAAGCTAGCGTATTGCTGCGTATTGCTGGAAGAAAAGCTTCAGGACCAGAGACATAGTAAAACGTGAGTAAATATGGGTGATGTGCTTGAAAGATGGAGACGAAATGGAGCCTAGAAGGACTTTCAGACAGATGCTGAATTGTCTAATAAACAGGTAAGTGCTGAGCTTATGCCTCATGCCAATCCATAACTACTAGCTATTTATCTACAACTCTATCCCAAAAAAGTTGTGATGTGTAAAATGTAAATAAAAACAGAAAGAATTGATTAGCGAATCTCATAGCTCCATGTTTTGTTCACAATAGAACCTAGAACACATATCAGATGTTAAAAGTGAGACCTTTTACCATTTCATGAAAACATTAACTCATTTAGAACTTGATGGCAGCAATGCATCTCAAAAAAGTTGGGACAGATGCAGGTGGAAACGTAAGTTGTACTATTAAAAAACAGCATTTTAGAGAGGCAGAGTCTCTCAGAAGCGAAGATGGGAAGAGGTTCACAACTGGTGAAAAACTGCATCTAAAAATATGGAACAATTTCAGAAAAATATTCCTCAAATGTTCCAAGATATTGGATATCCCAACATCTACAAAACATAATATTATCAAAAGTTTAAAAAATCTGCAGAAATCCCTGCATGCAAGGGACATGTACAGAAGAAGCCATATGTCAACATGATCCAGAAACGCTGCCGTCTTCTCTTGGCCAAAGCTCATTTAAAATGGACTGAGACAAAATGGAAAACTGTTCTGGTCAGATCAATCAAAATTTGAAACTGCAACTCTGATGGTATTTGCTCATGTTGTCTTTGTCTTTTTACATCCTTACATTTTGTTAAAGGATCTGAAAATATCCTTGTGTTATTGTTTTACTATCCAGTGTCAACCAGAAGAGGATGGCTTGGTTCCTCTCAAGGTTTTGTCCCTCTTGCTCTTAGGGACTTTTCTTTGCCATTGTCACCTTTGGCTTGCTCAATGGGATTAGATTTTCTGTAAAGCTGCTTTGTGAAAAGGCTTGTTATAAAAGCACTATATTAATACATTTTGACTTGACTTGACAAGTGATACAAATACATAAAAATAGAAGAAATCATGTAGGACTTTTTCAGGCACTGTGGGTTCGAAAAGAGCTGGATCAGAACAAAGAATAAACTGACTGGAATCCCCTGAGGAATGGTTTGACAACCACTGCTACAGGTAATTGGGAAAATCAGAGGACCCCTACAACTTACCAACCACCTAGCAACCAGCTGGAATACCATAAAAACAGAATAACAACACCCCAGCAATTACCTGGAATACCATAATAACCTCATAGCATGCACCAGCAACTGTAAGCAACATTTTCCATCAGCCACTTGGAAAAACATATAATCTGTTTAATAATACCCTTGCAACCACCTAAGATACCACAGTAACTGCCTAGCAACACCTTAACAAGCACTTGGACATACCACAGCAGCCAACTTAGTAAAACCCTAGCAACAACTTAGCAACACCCTATTAACCACCTAAATGCCATAGCAACACCACATTAACTACTTAAGATACCATAGGAACTGCTTAGCAACAGCAGCCTAGAAACCCCCTAGAACTAAAAATCATAGCAACCAGCAACCTTAAAGTGTTCAATGTTTTAACACAATAGTGAAAAACAACCCATTTAACAGTCCACCACTTTTAACCAAATATTGCAGTATAAACCCAATTAACCCAAATATTGTTCTGAATTGACCTATAGCATGATAAAACCATTAAACATATTCACTGTTGCTGAAAGGCAAAATAAGCACCAACTGCCTTCAACAGGAAAAAATAAACTACAGTAATATTCATGAATTCATGTCCTGTAGTGTGCAGTCTGACACTGTGGAAAAGGTGTTTAAAACACAAAATGGACAAATGTGTCACAATGATTGAAATGATTTTAACAACGTTGGTGAGTTCAGTCCACCAAATCTTTAATGGTAATACCCACTTCTTAGTCTACATTTGTTTAGTATTTTATGTGTAAATGAAGCTAGCTAGCTAGTTGGTCTGGTAAGCTGCCTATTTATTAACCCCCACCCAAACTCACTGTCAAGTGTATTTAAAAAAAAAAAAAAAAAAAAGTACAGAATTTCTGTGAGATCAGAGATTTATATCCTGATTCATTCATTTTTGTCATCTTAAAGAGACAAGAATGTCATTTAGTCTTCACTAACTCATATGAGTTTGCAGCTCACCGGTCTGTGGGACACGTGAGGTTGGAGCAGAGCCAGCTGGGTCTGGACCATTGCGGACTCTGTTGGGTGCTGGAAGGTTGGGGCCAGAAGGCAGCGCGCGGGCAGCAGAACCCTGAGGCCCCCCAGTCCTCTCATCTCTCTCCTCTCCCTCTCCTCCTCTCTGCTCCTTCTCTTTTTCCTCTGTTGTCCTACTGGATCCCTGAAACAGACCCAAGGTGAACAACACAGGATAAGATCAAGACCTGACCTTGCATTTCAAAAGAGGTGATTGTTTTATATAAAAACATGTATATGGTTAATTACAATATAGTGTTTATTTTTCATAAATGAAATGATAATTTCTCCACTTCTTAGTCCACATTTGTTTATTATATTACATGTAATTGGAGCTAGCTAGCTAGAACATCAACCATATCAACATCATCCTTATTTAACATATCATAGCTACTGCTTAGCAACCCTAGCAAGGACCCTGGATGGAATATAAAGTGCCCAAGATGCCAAAGCAATGAGCAAAATTAAAGTGTTCAATGTTTTAATTCAATCAACAAAAATGACCCATTTAACTTAAAATAATACACAAAATTGAAAAACATTATAAACAGCCATAAATAACAGCAGTTAACTCAATTATCTTTCTGGTTTGACCTCCAGTGCGACAAAAACATTAATCATATTTACTGTTGCTGAAAGGCAAAGTAAAGACCAATTATTTTCAACAGGAAAAAGTAAACATCAGTACTATTAAATAAACTTAAATAAACTTCAGTACTATTACTGTTTATGAATTCATTGCCTATAGTGTGCAGTCTGACAATGAGGAGAAATATCTTGAAATAACCCACAGACTTAAAGAAACAAACATGTTCTCGTTAACAAGTTAATTGTTCACTGCTAGGTTTCGTTTTAGTAATTGTTTCATTAATGATGATAAATCTGATTCCAGGGAAAATAATATACCCCAACAGCACTTATCTATGGTCATGGTTGTTTTTCAAAGAAGTAGTTAGTAAGTAGAGAGTGACGTACAAATTTCAGCATGTTCCAGTCGAACACGTAGTCATAGGAGAAACCCTGTCTATGGAAGAGATTTCTGAACAGCTGTCTCAGATAGGAGTAATCAGGCTTGTCATCGAATCGCAGTGAGCGGCAGAAGTTCATGTATGTGGAGAATTCAGCTGCAGGCAGAGTAAAGGAAAAGAGTAATACATTTTGCATTTTGCCAGAGAGATATTAAAGGAGAAGCACAAACACATTTATGTAGAGTAAGCAAAGGCATCATCTTCAGGACAGTCAATAACAGCCACTGAAACTGAAACCATGTATTTAAAAATGAAAGTCTCAAAAAGGAGTGAAGAACCACTTTAGAAAATAATCTTCATATCAATGATATGATTATAATCAATGAATGATTCTGCAAAGAACAATTTTCAAGATGTGTTAGTATGAAGAATGTTTTCAGTCCTTAGAAGTCAGTTACAGCTAGTGATAACAAAAGCATATTGTGATTTGATATTAATTGTTTCTTACTTGTAGCTCATTGAAATTAGCAGAGAATTCTGCTGAAAGTATGAGATTCTAAACTTTCAATCGTATATACTCAATACTACATTTTTGTTTGTATTTCTGTACATACTTACATGGATAGCCCTTGCAAAGCACTTCAATGGGGGTTGACATCTTCTTCTCACTGATGCGCTCATACTTCTGTCGTTTCGTGGCAGCTTTTAGGCCTTGCCAAGGCAGTGAGCCCAGGTTGAAATACATGAGTACATAGCCAAGAGATTCCAGGTCATCCCGTCGGGACTGCTCTGTTGTAACAGTGATGACACATGGAAGAGAATCCAACAGTTACAAGCAAAAACCCATTTCTGTAGTTTGTTGTTTGAATCCAGTACAATATATTATGACCAGACTTAGAAATATGCATTGATGCATTACAGTCTGAAGATGGTGGTTAACTGCACTGATTTGGGAATGTTAGAAAGGACTATAATAATGCTCAACAAAGTATGCATTCATTTTTTGGCCAAAATAATAACCTCAGGCTGTTTTCAAATGTCTTACCTCAAAATGCTTGGTTTATTGTTTTTATTGCCTATACAACTGTATAAAAAGTCCCTCCAGCCTCATTTGTGTATATTGAGTGTTTTTTTAAATAATTCTGAATCATATCAACATAATCAAATCAAAAGTTTTCATGATGCACTAAATCACTGAATAGAAAATGTATATTCCTAATTAAATCCTTACGGCTCTCTTACCGATACCCAGATGAGTGTTAATGGAGGCATAGCGGGCAGTGCCAGTCAGGTTTTTATTCTCACGATAGGGAATGTGCTGATGTGTGCGGGCATCACGATACTTCTTGGCGAGACCGAAGTCAATAATGTATACCAGATTGCCCTTCTTGCCGAGACCCATAAGGAAGTTGTCCGGTTTGATGTCTCTGTGAATGAAGTTCTTTGAGTGGATGTACTCAATGCGACTGATCTGGAGAGATTGAGGAATTAATGTAAGACTTTATTCCAAAAAAATCTGTATTATCATGCAATGTTAACACAATCTAAAGGGCAGGCGATCTTTTAAAATATTCACAATAAAACCCAAAAATAGTTTTAGTTATAATAAGTACTGATATTTCAGGTTTTGATATGACAGTGATGGTAAACTTACCAACTTAAATTTACACCCTTAAAATTAAACAGTTCTTAGATCAGATTGGACAGGAAAAATATTTAATTAATTTCTTTTAAAAATTTAAATAGTTATTCACAATTATCTGTCTCATTTTAAGAAAAATTCATTGAGAGGTTCTTTCAGGAACTAAAAGTGGTTCTTCTAAACCACCACAACAGGGAACATTTTTTGGTTCCATTTGACACACTTCTTTTTAAGACTGTACAATCACCCCTAAAGTAACACTTTTCTCATATGGTTTCAAAACTTGACTATGGATATCCCATTACCATCTGATCTGCAAGCAACAGCACTGTCTTAAGGGTGAATTTCCTTGAGCAGAAGTTGAACAGGTCCTCCAGACTGGGACCAAGTAGCTCCATCACCATTACATTGTAGTCACCCTCAGCACCACACCACTTGATCGACGGAATACCCACTACACAGGAAAAGAAGAACTTAAACAGATTTCTTAGATGTAGATGTAAAATGATATAATCACAGCTCTGAAGTCTCACCTCCTCCCTGCATCATTTTATAGAATTTGCTCTCGATATGCAGCTGGGGATGCTTGGTCTTCACACTTTCCAGTTTGATAGCCACCTCCTCTCCTGATGTAATATTCGCACCTTTCATGAAGAAGTCAGGATTAATACACTTTATAAAAGGTATAAATTAATGAGCAAACTTATTGAATCAATGCTGAAGCAAAAACATTTGTAATCAAGGTCATCAATCAAACACATTCCAAACAAAGAGTTAGTTACCAAGGTAAATGTCCCCAAAAGAGCCACTTCCAATTTTCCGCCCAAGGCGGTACTTGTTTCCAACACGCAACTCCATGATTTCTTTCTAAAAGTTTCCTGAGAATGAGGACAAAATAAGTGTCATGTTCGTAAACCACAAAACAAAGAAAAAACTTTTTGATTTTGCACATATTTTATCTGCGCTTTTGTGACATATTGATATTTTAATTTGACAGGGTTAAAATGGAGACTGTGGAAAATGCAGAAGCTTTTATATGAGGAACTTTAGGTTTTGCCTAAGGCCCAGTAGCGTTATTTTATATGGTTATAAGGACGTTGCAATCTTTTTTTTTTAAACAAGCATTGTAATTTTCAGACCCAAAACAATCTCTACAGTATATAAACATAGAACTCTTTAATATCAACAAGTTTTTAAAAATGTAATTTTTACCTCAACTGAAATTGTATCAAATCCTAAGCATGTGTATCGTTACACCCCTGATAGTTGTAATATCAAACAAGACCACAACGTGCAAAAGAATCACGTTACAAAAATTAGTTCATTGTGCACCATTCTATGCACTTTCCATAATGATTTGCTAAATAACACGACTGACAAATATCTTTCCCATAGGGACCACACAGGCGGCATTGCTAACCACTGGCTGCACGGGGAGCCTAAGGAAGGATTCTTAGTCTGTAGTTCGATATATAGCCTGGCTTCCACGCAAGGCTGCTTGTTGGTTCCTGTCTCGCTAATGGCTACCATCTTGGGTTATAAGCTTACGAGTGGTGAGAATTAAGAATGATCTGGCTTTAAAATGCTTTTCTTCTTGCATCGCTGCTGCGCTAGCACGTTTGCATAAGCACACTAGAGCTCCACCAGTAGGCCACACTGAAGGAACCAACGGTCGCAACGGTGGTTACGCAGCCGCGCCCTACACTTTCCTGACTCCAGAGGAATCAACCAGCACAGCCAAGTAGACTGTTTTCCACCGGTGTTACAAACAAACCAACCTTGTACGCCCGGGTATGACCTTAAACCAGGCCTACGTCCCCTACCTGATGATGAGAAGGCGGTGTTGGAAGAGTTTTTCGGCTGCACGGTCAGGACCCTGGAGAGCGAAGGGTGGAAGAAGGCTTTTAGACGGCTCATTCCAGTGGGATATTCACCTCTTTTCTTTGAGGAGGAAATTCTAAAAGCTCTTCTCTAGAACGCTGCCACTCGGATTGACCTACTTGCGTAAGCAAAGCTAGCGCGAGCCCTGCCTGCCTTGTTTTGTATCCCAGCTCACTGTGGTGACTAAAATGATGTCATTCATAACCGAGCAAAAGGACCCGGATCACTTCAAGGAGCCGCGAAGGTATAACTGCGATCGATACGTAACAAAACCCTGATAAACCACTTCGGTCTAACGGCAGTAAAACTTCGACAAAGCACTAAAAGTAGCCACTGTTCACATCTTTGACTATACATATTGTATTTCGTACTTTGTAAGCATAAACTATTCATCTACATTACTTATAGATCAGTTTATGTATTTTGTATTTTATGTCATTGATTTTACTGGAATGTAAACAACTGCACCAAGAGAAACCACGTACGTGACAAATGAAAAAATCATTTTTTAACAGCTAACCAAACCTGTTCTGCAGAAGTATGTAACTCATGTTCCACTGCATGACAAAAAAAATAACCAGAGCTCCGACGATTTCTGCTCAATATAATTAAAATCACATCCATAAGTATTTAGACAGTGACCATTTTTGTCATTTTGGCACTCTACATCATGCCAATGCATTTCAAATTTGATTAAAGTGAGTTTTAATTCATGGAGTTTAACAAAAAAGTACTGCATTCATTAGAATTGTTATTTTTACATAGTCCCTTCATTTTCATAGGCTCAAAACTAACTGGACAGGTGACTGATCAGCAGTTTCATGACCAGGTGTTTCCTGTACCCTCATTAATTCATGACAAATTAAGGAGATAAAAGGTCTGGGGTTAACTCCAAGTGTTGAATATGCATCTGGTAGCTGCTCATGGGAACTCTGTAACAATCCAACTGGGGGAGGGCCACCATCAGGCTGAAAAAACAAAACAAACCTATCAGGGAGATAGCAGAAATCATTCTGAGCATAGCAAAAAAATCCAGAGCTCTGCTGCTTTGGAAGCTTCTGATTGTCTTTTCATCATTCTGCTTTAGAAGACTGCACAAAAACAAAACAGGGCAAATCAAAGTTTGTACACGTGAGAAAAATACTTTAATTCAACCTTTATTAATCGTCTTGTTCTTTTGTTAAATTAATTCTCCTTTTTCTTTGTAAAATCAGAAAACAACCTGAACAGGAGTGATAAAGCCTGCCTTAATTTAAAATGGTACACGACAACAAAAATAAACAATTGGTAACTTTTAAGTGTTCCTAAAACATCCATCCAGCTCAGCTTGGTACAATAAGTTTGGCATGTCTCAGTATGAATGCCTTCAGTTGGTTGTTTCTTCTTCTTTAAAAAAAAAAAAAACACAAAAAAACAAAAAACAAAAAAAAAACACAAAGCTTTTCTCTTTAATATTATTGCAGTTCAGACAATATATAAAACAAAAAAGGCTGCTAAAACCACAACGCAAGAAATATTCATTAGTGCCAATGTTCTTTCCATATACACTCACACGCACAGACATACCTGCATACACCTATCCAGCTCACAGACACCAAAAGACCTGAAATAAGCCGTCACACACACACACACACACACACACACACACACACACACACACACACACACACACACACACACACACACACACATTTATTCGCCTCCCTAACCAGCATAGATATTAACAAACATGCCACACTTCATAAATCTCTCATGGACACATTCACGGATGCCACACTAATACTCCATATCATCTTCTCCGTTAAGGACTTCACCATGCACACACAGGCCAAAAGGGTGCCTTGTACAGGTAATTAACATCCAAGTGATCACACTCGTCATGACAAACTTGATTGAGCAGGAAAAGAAAAGAAAAGAAAAGAAAAAAAAAAAAAACGAGGTCAGCATATTAAAGGAAGAGAGAAATCTCAATTCCACTGCTCCACATTTAAAACAAATAAAGACAACAGATACAATCGGACATCAGAACAGCGTGGCTGAGTAAAGTGTGTTTGACTTTGCCAGTAAATGGGAGCTGTAACATTATGTATTAATCGTCTATGCTGAGTATTCAACATCACATAGAACATTGTATGATGCATATATATTTGTCCATTTATTCCTACAGTGCATGCCTGAGTGATGCTGCCTCAGTATGCAAGTGTGATCTTATATAAAGAAGATTTTAGAATTTATCCAGTTGAATGTGTTTAAGTCCAACTGTATCATTTTTGTTCAAGTCTTGCTGAAAAAGTCTTCATTTAAGGATAAAAGGTGTACAAGGGATGTGTAGGCATGTGCGTCTGTATATCAGTCAGCAATTTCACACTGCAAATACTTATGAGAAAAAAAATTACTGTGCTCCATACACTAAATCTCCATGCTCCTGAGAATGGACTTTTTAATGGAGATTGGATTATGGAGAGCAAGGTCTGGAACACAGCTCCTGTGTGAAACTGATGTGTTTAACAGTGTATGTACAACTGTAACCAGTGTTGTCTGAAACTCTTATGCTATAATGCATATTGGTATATGTAATGAAATTTATGTTTGTCAGCATTTGAGTACGTGTGTGTGTGTGTGTGTACCATGTATTTGAGTGCTTGTTTTGGCAAATTATGTATGATATAGTTCTGTTGGCAAATGCATTTACTAATTATTTTATATTAATGTATTTGGTGTCTCTCCACTGCACTGAGACTATATATGCAAACTGCCACTTGAGAGTGCTTGTATTTACTTAATTGTAGATGCAAAAGAGGGTGCTTTTAATTTTACTCATTATTTGTTATGTGTGTGCTGTTAAAGTGTGTTTGCATGTGTGTTTGTGTGCAAGTAAGTGTGTTGTTTCAGTCAGATAGAGTCAGACCCTCCACCCAGCAGATCTCCAGGCAACAGTGCTGCAGGGCTGCTCATCTGGTGCCGGTCCTCCAAAGCTGGAGACCCCCACAGGCTGCTGCTGGGATATCCGGCTGCCATGCCACCCCAAAGCCCCTGCCTGGCTGGCTCCACACCTGCAGTACTGCTGCTCACGCCGCCTCTAGCTGCACCATTGCTCCATTGGGCGAAGATGCTTAGGCTGGGGGCCTGGGAGGAGACTGGGTCAGTGGAGCTGCCCGTACCGTCCAAACTCTGCCAGCTGGAGCCCGCAGGCCCACTTCCACCCCCGTTACTACCTCCTGCAACAGCACTTCCACCACCAGGTCGCTCCCTTTCACCACCAGTTATGCTGCCTGTGCTACCAGCAGTACTGGATGACCCCGTTGCTCCTGTTGGCCCAGCAACAGCACCACCCGCATTGCCTCCACTGGTGCTCCCGGCCCCTCCTGCCTGGGAATGTGCAAAATAGCGAGCAACCTCCTCTTCGCTCACAAACTCAGCCAGGATTGTGGTGTTACCCAGAACACACCTGGGGGGAAAAAATTAAATGCTGGTGTCTGAAGAACAAAACATAAAATAATTATCTCTGTTTGAGATCTGTACAGATAATTTAATAGTTCCTGAGAATTATCTTTTTGTGAGATTCTCAAAAAGATATTTACTAAAATTTAGATATCAGTAGTACAAAGCAATAAAAAATGTATTTACATATACAATATAAAATCATGAGCAATGAACTTGCATAAGCAATACAAATGGCTTACATGTGCAGGGCACTCTGAGCTTTGGCTGCTTCTTGGCGAGTACTGTAGCGAATCAGAGCACTGCCCTGGGTTAGACCAAGGTGAAAGGTCAACAGTGGACCATGCTGCATACAGATAGTGCGCAGAGTGGAACCATCAATCTAAAGACACAGAGAAATAAGCTCAGTCAAAATCCTTTTTGTCCAGGAAAAAACAAACAAAAAGACCACTACCTAGACTCAGGGCACTTAAGTTGTCTTTTTTTTTTTTTTTTGCAAGACAACCAATCAAGCCTATAAACTGCAAATATCTCTTTTCTCCCATCAATGCAAGCAGCCAAATTTTCTGATTTTTAACAGCATACCTGAGGAGTAAGATTACTCAGCACCAGCCAACAACTTCCCTTTGAAGCTCCACCATCACTCCATGCTGAGCCTATTAAAAAGAATTAAAAATTAATTTTCACACACATACAGACCCCGTCATTTTCCAAGGCAATCAGCTGATGTAATCTGACTAATATTCAGGTGAAAAAAAAAAAAGCACTTATAAACAAACTCTTAAAACCTAAAAACAGACTGCTAATTGTAATACACCAAGACATTTGTCTTCACAGGTTCAGATTTGAAGTCATGACATTACCAGGCCCATATCTGCTTTCTTGGCTGCTGCCAGAGGCACCCCAGCCTCTGCCCAAACGTGTCGTCCCTCCTGCCCATGGGGACATGGAGGGCTGTTTCTGATGGGCCAGTCCAGGAGGTGGGCGTGGCAGCTGGGAAGAGTTGCGATTGGACTTCCACGGCTTGTTGTGTCCAATGGGCTCAGGGGGCCAGCTTGGTTTGTACTCGGGGTACTTAGCTGCAGGAAGAAAACCTGAAATAAATCACATGACCTTCCAGCTATTCATGTGGTGGATTATAATATTGTGAGAACAAGCATTAGCTGTCCATACAGTAACAGAAACTTTGCAAGTCTTCAACTTGTGTGTTACCTGGGTTATGTGCATTGTTGAGGGAGCTGTCTGAGGCACTGTAGGGCCAGGCACCAGGTGAAGGCAGCAAGGTGTTCAGGGAGGGGTTTGATTCTGAATGTACACACAGTGTAAATTTCATTTGCATGCCTATTTGATTAATTAATGTTAAGAGGCCTGATTTGTGCTGGTTTTTAATATGTATGTACCTGTGTTATCTCTCAGCAACTGATGCTCAGTATCATTGAGACTTGACACTGCAGAGGAGCTTAGCATACTCCCAGGAGTCATGTAGGGATCAGATTCAGGGTCAACACTCTGCATTCCTTTCCAAGGCACTCCAGGTTGGAATTCTACACCAAAAAACAACAAAAAAACAAAACATAATATTTTCAGGAGCAAAGACTCCGGTATTGAAAAATGCTATAGCACTTTGTAAAACATAATTTACCTGGAGGCCAGCTGGATGTGCCAGTTTTGGCTCCCATTTTGTTCCCAGGACTTCTCTGCCAGCTGTCTGAAGACCCTTGGAGAGGCACTCCCAAACCTTCTACTCCGAGCATTTCATACTGAGAGTATGGGGAGCTGCCTCTCTTCAGAGGTGTGGCAACGGGGCCTGGAAATAGGAGCATGGTGCATTAAGGTTAATGTTAAAAACTTTCTGCTTACAGCTGAGGCAAAATGTTGCCAGACAGACTACTCACCATTTTTGTGAAGTGCATTGTCTGGAGAGGAAGGAGCTGGCGTGTGACCTTCCATCATCCATTTAAAGCGGGACTGCTGTCCACCACCTTCTTTCAGTCCACTGGTACCACCAACCATGTGACCCAACTCAAGACCAGACAGACTCACACCAGAACCAAACCCTTAAAGCAACAACAGAATAACACGAAATTACAGTTATTTAAAGCGAAGTGTAAAAGTCATTAACAGAAATGGAACTTTTACCAGTTTTGTTGATAGCAATGATAGAAAAGCTATTGCCAGTCTGCAAAGCTTCATCACTACAACAGAGAAGCAATAAGCAATGTGTTCACTAACATGCTAGTTATGACAACCTTGGCAGAAGAAGGTGACGCTCCAAAACTGTTTCACCACCTTTATCTTTATAGTAAAAGCAAGGTATGTTAATTTGTTTGTCTTTGGAGGCTAGAGGTGGGCAGTATTGAAGACATCACAATACTTCAGGAAGTTTTCTTTTTTCTACAATACAGGTATCAACATTTTTTAAAAAGCTGAGACAAAGTAGTACCACATTTTAAAACTACTACAACAAAACTATGAAACCAGCCACTTGTATTCAACATACACACTGCACTAAATCCAATGAAACAGGAATTTTTATTTTTAATGAAACATGCAGTTGCAAAGTGATAAAAGTACTGATAAAATGCACAGTATAACATTATAACATATTGAGATGTCATTTATCTCAATAACAACAAATACCATCAAATTGCCCAGCTCTAGAAAAGGCTGGAAAACGTCATGGTTTGTCTGTCATGTGTTTGTAGGACTCATCTGTATTCCTTTTAGCTGTGCACTGCCTCAAATGAACACCACCACCATAATACCAAAAATGACAAATTTAACAATACACTCCGAAAATGTGGTAAATACAACAATCTACCCCTTAACTAGACATATGTATGTACAGTAACAGGAAGCACATTTTGTATTAAATGAGGTAAAACAGAAAACAACACAAAAGTTAGAACAGGCATCACACGTACGTGTATTGTTTTCTAACATCACTTTTCAGATTGAAGGAAATTTTCATACTGCCATATTTCTAGTTAGTAACAACAAAAAGAGGTTTAGCTCACCTGAATATGTAGCTGATTTCAGATGCAAGTCGGCTACCGAGCCACCAAGGCCGGGGTGAGAGAGGGAGTCAGACATGGGCATTTTAGGCCCGCCACTACCAAGGTGAGAAGGGGACAGCTTAGAGGTCCCAACTGCACTACCCACCTGCTGCTGCTGCTGTCTCTGTTGCTGGAGAACAGCCATGATTCTAGCAAGCTACAAAACAAAAACATGTTATAAATTCACTATGACTGATGTGTACAAATCACAATCTGTGCTGCAATGCAACTGAGATTAATTTAATTTAGAAGTTTTGCTCTGTATACAAATGTATACAAATTAAATGGACTCAGATCAGGTACCCTCAAAGCATGATATATCATAATATCTAACCCAGCACACAAAGAAAAGCCTTGTACTGGTCAGGGTTGTTGCTAGGCCTGGGTGACTGGGTGTAAAGACAATTTGGGAACTAAGGAGACCAAGTACTATAGCTATGAAAGTGACTTTTCCCCATTCTTGTTTGATGTAGGGTTTCGGGAGTTCAAAAGTGTGACGTCTTCTTTACTGTATTTTTTCTTTCGTTGTATTGTTTGTATCCTTTTAATGGATGACTGGGGAGACCAACTGCTACAGCAAAGAAAGTGACGTTTTCCCCCATTCCTGCTTGATGTAGGATTTCGGGTGCTCAACAGTTTGGAGCCTCCTTTGTTGTATTTTTTGCTTTTGTTGTGCTGTTTCAAGATGCGGCAAATGGTTTTAATGGGTGAAAAGCCTGGACTGCAGGCAAGCCAGTTCAGCACTCGGACTTACTAAGAAGCCATTATGTTGTAATCGATGCAGAATGTGATTTACCCCTGTCTTGCTGAAATAAGCAAAAATACATAAGGACGGCAGCATATGTTGATCCAAACCTGTGCGGAATGTTCAGCATTAATGGTGCCTTCACAGATGTGAAAGTCGCCCATGCTATATGCACTAATGCTCCCCAATTCCATCATGGATGCTGGCTTTTGAAGTTTGCACTAACAGCAAGATACTCCCTGTCCTCTCTGGGTGTCGCCCCGAGGGGGCCTTTTTTTTTCCAAAAAAAGTTTTCAAATTTTGATTTGTCAGACCACAGTACAATCTACTTCGCCTCAATTTATCTTAAATAAGCTTGGGCCTAGAGAAGGGTCCTGTTTATATATGGTTAGAGTTTGAAGTTGCATTTGTGGATGCAAACAACAAACTGTGTTCACAGACAATGTTTTTAAGCAAGCGTCCCATGCAGTGGTTTCCACTTCAGAAGCATGTTGGTTTTTAATGCAGAGCCACCTGAGGGCCCGTAGATTACAGTCAGCCAATACTGGTTTTCATTTTTGCCCCATGCATAGAGATTTCTCTGAAATTTTCAGAATCTTCAATGACATTATGTTCTGCAGATGATGAAACTTCCAAGTTCTTTGATATTTCACACTGACAAACTTTATTCTTTACTTTATGCACTTTGACCTTGTAGTCTTTCCCTCACGTCCCAATTTTCTCACTCAGCCGCTCAGAGATGCTCTTATTATACCCAATCATGTTACTGACCTATTGCCACTAAACCCAACTGTGAGCTGTTCTATTAGGTGTTTCTTTTCTAGCACTACGCAACTTCAGCAGTCTTTTTTTGCCCTGTCCCAACTTTTTTGAAACACGTTGCTGATATCAACTTCAAAATGGCCATATATTATTCAAAAGGTTTCAAAATTTAATTTTATCTTTGTACTATTTTCAATTAATCATAGTTTAAACAATTTGCACATAATTAGAATCAGTTTATTTATTTCTGTTTATTTACAATTTGCACAGCAACCCAACTTTAAGAAACAAAGTTGTATTTATGATGTAATGCATTAGACCACACGACATCCTGATGGTTGATAGTCTTTAGGCATCATTTTACAGATTGATTAGTGATGTCTTGATTGGTGTCTTTTTTGTTTCCCCAATCTGATCAGAGTCCTTTCATATTAATTGCTGCTATATGTGTTTTCATAGATAATGTAATTGCATAATGTAGTAATATATTACGCTACTTTGCCAATTAATACTACAGTAATTATAAATAGTTAATTTTTAGCATGAGCATAAAGTAACTTTTTGGATGGAATTTGTTTTGTTTCATGACTTCAATATTTTATGAAAATCTTTAATATTTATACATTTATAATAAAATAACACTTTGTACAACTTTTCAAGGATCCACAGGAATCCTGGTGATACACATTATTTTGGCCACAAGTCCATACCTGTTGTGGGTCTGCTTGCTGACGTACATTTTGAGGGAACTTGCGATGGTTCTGTAGCATTTGCTGCTGCTGCTGCTGAGGCTGCTGCTGCAGGAGTAGCTGACATGCCTGTGAAGAAGCCAGAGCTAAACTATTTACAAAAAAGGCCATCAAATCCAGTCCTGGAAATAGTGCAGCACAGTTTGGTGATTTCCCTGCACAAACACACTTCATCAGTTAATTTCCAGGTTTAGTTGGAGTGTCTGAACAGAGGAATTGCAAAACTAGGCTGGACCCCAGGAAATTGTTGGTTTACAAACTGCAGCCTATTCATCAAAAAGAAATACTATTCAACAAACAGAAAAAAAATACCATTACTAAACGTTACAACTAGAGATGCATCAATACCATTTTTGCACATGAATTCCAATCTGAGCATTCACATTCAGGTTGCATGGCCATGATTTGGATACTTATCTGATCTAGGACACATGAATGTGGTCGGATTTTTGAAAAGATCAGATTTACGAGTCCACAGCCCTGAAAACATCCTATTCATGTTAGGGCAAAAGATCGGGTTGGACTGGAGAAGAGCGGGTTTTGTCTTAAGCTAGAAAAGCGCTTCTGTAAGTAAAGTATGGTTTGAACTCCAATATGTCATTTTCAACAACAGCCTCTGCAGAATAGTAACAGCAGAAATAACAATGGAGGAGCTCACTAGTAGAGTTTTATATCTGGAGCATTTTGTCTGGCTGGTTGAGCCGTAATTGAGTGTCCTCTTTATCGAGAGATGCACGGTCTCATTTTCTGATGATTCACACCGTACATTTGAACAAACCATTGTGAATGGACAAAGCCTACAATTTATATACTCACACTGTATATGTGTATATAATGCTGCATCCATGAACAATTTCAAATAAAACATTCAATCAAGATAATATGTAGCACACTGGGTACCGAGAAAACAACAACAAAAAAAAAAAACAGCCACAGTATAAACATTTATACCTCACTATCCTATTCAGTCAAACATACATACAAGTCAGTACATACATACTTCTGTAAGACATGCCAACTTTTCCTCCCATAGTGGAGAATCAGTTGTAACTGTATGTTTAAAAATAAACTAAAAGTAACACTTCTGTGTGACAGCAGAGCCTCCTTCACTACCAGCTTGAGTTGTTTGTTTGTTAGCGCGACAGCATAAACTTGGCTTGTCACATGGTATACGCAGGTATCAGTGAATTTTTATGAGTATGAGAGCAAGTACATGTATCAGCTTGATACCAGTAGCCGTACCAACGTGTCCCTAAATACAATAGTACAATTTAAAGAGATGGATGCCTTCTGTAAAGTTGATTAGCCAGCTTCAAAAGTGACACTTACCAACTGAAACTGGATGTGAGGGGGGTAGATGCTGCTGAGCATGGCGATGTGCTGTGGGGAGAGCTGAGGAGGGAAAACCCCTCCACCCACTCCTCCAACGCCCCCACTTGGAGGAGGCATTTGCTTCAAAACAGAACCTGGAACCTAAACAAAAGCATGATGAACCACAAATGAACACTTTGTCAGCTGCATTTTCTGCAGCCCATGAAGGGTTTATATTACTCAGACACATGAGAACTGATGTAACTAAAGTGTTTTAAACAGACAACACTACAGTTGCTCGGTGGTGGACAGTAACAAAGTAAATGTAATTCATTACTGTACTCAAGTAGTTTGTCCATCTTTACTGAAGCATTTAAATTTTTTGTGACTTTCTTTTACTTCAACACATTTCATAGTCAAATATCTTACTTTTTACTCCACTACATTATCCGTAATCTGTTGTTCCTTTTGGCTTATGGGTGCATAAAAATGTAACATGTCAAAACAAAAGCAAGCACACAAGCACAATCAGAGTACAGCGCACACTTTGGTTTGAGCTTGTTTTGACCTGCTGGACACACCTACCCAGTGCAAGCATACGGTTCAATGTCAGTGCAGCAGCATAAAATTTTGGGAGTGCCTATGCCTACATAAATGATAGAAGAAAATCCTGACTCTAACAGAACTTTGTGTAAATATACTACAATACAGAAATATGTACACATATGCAGCTGTGACTGGCATGGGTCTTTTTTCTGAATTTATGCAAACACTTTAATTTCCTGGTAAATTCATTTTGGCTAGTTTATGTTTACGAACAGAGACCTACAGATGCAATATAGTAAAGGAAACGCCTTTGTTGCACCTTGTATAAATTGAATAAAAACAAAATTTAATGACATTCTATTAAAATATTGGTGTTACAAAAGTGACAAGTATTTTCACCTGAAATGAGCTGATAAAGCAAAAGTCTTGTAACAAAAAATGCTAATAGGACATTAGAGCCATAATTAATCTTTTAGTACTTTCATGTTTGATACTTAAGCACATTTGAAGGCAAATATTTTCATACTTTTACTCAAGAGAGGACTGACTTCTACTTTTACTGGTGTAATATTTTACCTTGGGTATTTCTACTTTAACTCAAGTATACATGGTTTGGTTACTTTGTCCACCACTGTAGTCACTTAATATTTCCAAACAGCATTTAAAAGTAACTTATCAAAATTATAACTAATTACATATATTGAAATCAATAAGACTGGCCACACTTATCTACAGAAATGGACTGAAGTGTACTGCACAACTAAAAGTAGCAACAGCCATTTTGAAGCCTGAATGTCATCGCTAATTTTCTTCTCAAATATATGTATATATGTATATGTGAGAATAAAATTAGCGATGACATTCATACGTACATACACACACACACACACACACACACACACACACACACACACACACACACACACACTGCTCAAAAAAATAAAGGGAACACAAACAAAACAATATAACTCCAAGTAAATCAAACTTTTGTGAAATCAAACTGTCCACTTAGGAAGCAACACTGATTGACAATCAATTTCACATGCTGTTGTGCAAATGGAATAAACAACAGGTGGAAATTATTGCCAATTAGCAAGACACACTCAATAAAGGAGTGGTTCTGCAGGTGGGGACCACAGACCACAGACCACTTCTCAGTACCTATGCTTTCTCGCTGATGTTGTGGTCACTTTTGAATGTTGGTGGTGCTTTCACACTCGTGAAACTCGTCATGAGATGGACTCTACAACCCACACAAGTGGCTCAGGTAGTGCAGCTCATCCAGGATGGCACATCAATGCGAGCTGTGGCAAGAAGGTTTGCTGTGTCTGTCAGTGTAGTGTCCAGAGGCTGGAGGCGCTACCAGGAGACAGGGCAGTACACCAGGAGACGTGGAGGAAGCCGACTCCATGAAGATGGTATGAGGGCCCGACGTCCACAGATGGGGGTTGTGCTCACAGCCCAACACCGTGCAGGACGCTTGGCATTTGCCAGAGAACACCGGGATTGGCAAATTCGCCACTGGCGCCCTGTACTCTTCACAGATGAAAGCAGGTTCACACTGAGCATGTGACAGATGTGACAGTCTGGAGATGCCGTGGAGAGCGATCTGCTACCTGCAACATCCTTCAGCATGACCGGTTTGGCAGTGGTTCAGTAATGGTGTGGGGGGGCATTTCTTTTGAGGGCTGCACAGCCCTCCATGTGCTTGCCAGAGGTAGCCTGACTGCCATTAGGTACCGAGATGAGATCCTCAGACCCCTTGTGAGACCATATGCTGCTGCAGTTGGCCCTGGGTTCCTCCTAATGCAGGACGAAGCTAGACCTCATGTGGCTGGAGTGTGTCAGCAGTTCCTCCAAGATGAAGGCATTGAAGCTATGGATTGGCCCGCCCATTCACCAGACCTGAATCCGATTGAGCACATCTGGGACATCATATCATACCAACGCCACGTTGCACCACAGACTGTCCAGGAGTTGGCGGATGCTTTAGTCAAAGTCTGGGAGGAGATCCCTCAGGAGACCATCCGCCACCTCATCAGGAGCATGCCCAAGCGTTGTAGGGAGGTCATACAGGCACGTGGAGGCCACACACACAATACTGAGCCTCATTTTGACTTGTTTTAAGGACATTACATCAAAGTTGGATCAGCCTGTAGTGTGTTTTTCCACTTTAATTTTGTGTGTGACTCCAAATCCAGGCCTCCATTGGTTAATAAATTTGATTTCCATTGATTTTTGTGTGATTTTGTTGTCAGCACATTCAACTTTTACAGAACAAAGTATTCAATGAGAATATTTCATTCATTCAGATCTAGGATGTGTTATTTGAGTGTTCCCTTTATTTCTTTGAGCAGTGTATATATCTATACATACACACACACACACACACACACACGTGTACCCATACATATATATCTATACATACACACACACACACGTATATGTACACATATATATAATTATATGTGTATGTATGTCTGTATATATGTTTTTTTATTTATATTTAAATCTTAAATACGTCAAGAGGCAAGTATGTGTTGACTTAGGCTATGTTCACACAGCAGGTATATACCTATATGCAACATTAGTCTGAACAGATCACGTGCCTTAACTGACCTGTATGCACAACAGAACAATGTTTCACGTTGCTTCAAGTGGCGCGCTCATCCAGGTAAGCAATCATGACCAATGAACGCCAGTCGCTCCTGAAGCTTTCATCTATGCCAGCATCACAGGAGTGATCATGAAGTTCTAATGGCTGACAGTTGGGCTCATCACCCAAAATATGTTCGAGCTTGCTGTAAAAAGGGCACATCCAGCCACAGCCACTTCTTTGGTTTGTCCTCAAATTATTTAAACTTTGCTTGCAAATTTTTAACTATTCTTTGATGCTGCAGCCTCGCTTGGCCATTTCTTTCAAAATCTCTTCAAATATAAAGGGTTTTTGATAATTCTCTTCTAATTTTAGAACAGAAATATCACCACAAATGTTTGAGGCCTCAGTAGTGTCAAATTATGACGAATGTTGAGTTGGACTGATGTAAAAGTCATGAATTCTGATCTGGCTGTTCAGACTGAGTAGCACTGCTGTATATCTGACACATACTGGATCAAGGACCACACATGAGAGCGTCTAAAATCGGAAATGAAAATGTCAGATTCGATGCTTTTTTTTTTGGGGGGGGGGGGGGGGGGGGGGGGTCACACTGCCACGCAGATAACATATGTGTGTCATATTTAAAGAAAAAGAACAGATTTTGGCCACTATTATCTGCTGTGCACATGTAGCCATAGATATGCAGTTTTCATTATGCTAATTGGTGGGGCATAAATAAATAGTGCCTACTTGAGCTCAACCATTCCTCTTGGACTTGCAAAATTTTGTACCTGAGGTGACAGGAACTGATGAGGCACTTGCGCTCGTACAGTTGGGTTAACAGGTGGCACTCCTGGCTGGTGCCTGGGTTGTGTCATCCCACCACAACCACCACCAGCACCAGCACCAAACATATGACTACCCATCTGCAGAGGAAACAAGTGAGACAAAACAGAATGATCACGTGCCTGAACAACTCCCTGAATATAAAAACGCATTTTGGGGTGGGGTAGGGTGGGCGTGGTTTGAAGCGCTTACCAAGACAGAAAACAAATAGAATAGTTAAGCAAAGAAAACAAATAGGTATTTTGAGGGTAATATTTAAGTTTGAAGAATGGAAGATTTTCTCAGACAATATTTTAAAAAGTAACTGGCCAAGGGTGAGACTGAGATGGGCTAAGAGATATACAATGGCACAGCCTTACTTGTCTAAGGGGATTGGGATGAATGTAGAGGGGAGAGGGTTTGAAGACTGTGGGCGAAGAATATGGAGAACAAGGCCCCTCCTCCCCAAGGCACCCATCCTGATTGGTGAAAGGCAAGGTCTGCTGATCACAGCAAGAATGAAGCAGACAGGGCCAAATACAGGGTTTAATTAAGGGAAAAAAGGTGTGAGACAGGGGGAGTGCTCAGCAAAGTTGAGGAACTTAAATAGGAGAACACAGGAATACAGAGGGTTAACTAATCAAAAAAGACAGAGATTCACAGACAGTCATACCTTGTCATAGTAAGGCCCAGGCTCACCAGGCACAACCTCTTTGGAACCAGGGGAACGGAAGACTACACCACCTCCTCCTCCACGCCCTCCTTTGCGCATCTCTCCATTGTAGTCATTCAAACCCACACCTCGTTTATCTGCATCCACCTTTTTTTCTTGAGAAGGACCAGGGGCCAGATCCAATGGATGGCCACTGTGGTCCTCTCCCTTTTTTGACAAAAATAAAGCTCAATGAGATCATCAAATGTTAAATGCTTTCACACTGTATTATAGAATTTATCACTGTGGAAGCGCTTACCAGAAGTCCCATGTTTGAAAACTGCCTAGTCATAGGGTTCATCCAAGAGTCTCCACTTTTTACTGAACCCTGAAGGAAAAACACGATTTAATCCTCAATATAATCTGAACATGAACTATAATAGTCTTGATATTTTGCACATCATTCCCTGTGGGCACACACACAATTAGATGCAACTGTTAAAATGGGCTTAAATTTTTAAGAAAACCAATGACATTTATTAGCATCCAGTCTCAATGTATACCATTTAGCCAAAGTTTGCTCTACTTACCTTGTTTCCCTTCTTGCTTCCCCAGCCCCCAGAATTGTAGGAAGAGCTACTGCCTTGGGATCCAGCATTATTCCACACTGCGCCTCCTTCATCCTCCTCCTCCCAGCTGGAGTGACGTGAAGCACTGACGGATCCTTCTCGCTCACCCCAGCCTTCTTGCATAGACTTTGAACCTTTACGACAAAAATATATTCAGAACCGAGGTCAGATGCAAGGGCAAATGAGGGTTCTAAAATTGTAGATTAAATGAGCTCTGTATAATTTAAGACTAGCATACTTGTATTTCAGTAACAACTGCACATTTAAAAATGGCAAACTCATAACCAAATTACGTCACTTGCATTGAAAATTTTTATATTTTTTATTAAAACTATTCTGCCACCTTACCAGATTTGATTGGGTTAGGGGATGGGTTTCCCCATCCCGATGCACTTCCAGTGTCATTTGAGTCTCCCCAGCTGGTGGGTGTGTCAGCAGGTTTGCCCCAAGCTGCAGTGCCATTGTCCACACACGGACTGGAAGGAGAACCGCTCCCTCCCCATCCAGATTGAGCTAGTGACGCGTCAAAGGTGACGTAAACAGAGAAAAATGATTTATTACACAAAATGTTCATAATCTTTAATAGAAACTAACACATAACATGGTATTTTACAGATCATCTACCTATATTTCTTGTGAGCAGTACCCAAATATCTGAGGCAAGTATGAAAACAATTTTGCAGCATGTGTCTTAGTTGGACTTTTTTTTCCCCCCCATTTCTACAGACTAGTTTAAACCTGAAAACATGTATGAAAACATGTAGGTTAACCAAGAAACAGGGTAAATACTTATCACTACCCTTTGACAGATCTTCTTTCAAGAAATGGCAAAAGCTGTTAATACCTGTTGCAGAGCCCTTGTTGGAAGAGTGTGTAAGATTCATGTCCCTGTTCACAGAGCCTGCGGGCATTCTTCCTGGTGGAGGTGGAGCAGGACCCTGCTGCTGAGACTGCACTGGTTGGCCAGATGGCCCGTCATTCTTGTCCCAATAATTGACATAGACATAGTTATTGGGATCACCCCAGGCAGATGTACCATCATCTATTTCCTTTTTCCTGCTTATAGACTGTGGTGAAGGTTCCTCCCAGCCACTGGCCTCTGAACTGCTTCCAGGACCACTGGATATTTGGGGTATGGGCCCTGAGGTCCATCCTGAACTTTGGTTCTGGGCTGAAGAACCTCCTTGTCTTCCCCACCCCCCTTGCATGGCCCCTGTATCCAGTGACTTTGACTGCTGGGGATGTGATTGTTGCTGCTGTTGTGCCTGACCTTTCAGAGCGGCCGACTGGCTGTTTGGGATCTGTGAAAGGTTTATGTTTCCACCCCAGCCCGAGTGAGATTTGCTTCCCGTATCCACTCCTCCACCCCCTGTCTCTGTACCTCCTGCTCCCCAAGGTTTCCTTGGAGCCCCTTCATCCCAGCTGCCCCATGTACCCACTTCTGAAACTCCACTATCCTTCCCATCACCCCAACCCCCAGTGCTTGTTTTGGACTCCCGCTCTCCCCATTCACTATCACTTCTTTGTCCCCAATTTCCCCCATCCCCTCTCCCCATCTCCTTCCAACTTCCATTCCCCTTCTCCTCCTGACTGTTTCCCCAGTTTCCACCTGCTGGAGTACCCTGCTGTCGAAAATCTCCCCATCCACCTGACCCACTCCCTGCTATGTGATCTCTCCACTCCTGGCCCTCACTACTCCAACCTTTTCCTTGGCTCTCAGATTGATGTGACTCTCCCCAGCCCCCAAAAGGCTTGCTCTGCCCTCCTGCAGAATTACCCACTCCACCCCCAGACTGAGACACACTGGGGTTTTGAATACTGTTTCCAGAGGATTGTGGACCTCGACTGGGCAAAGATGAACTGTTGCTGCTACTGCTGTTGTTATCCCAGCCTTCACTAGGCGAGACAGAAGCAGGTCCAAGGATAGAATTAGAGTTTAAGTTTGTGTTCTGTGCTGCATCAGGGAGCAGAGATGAAGATGATGGGGCAGCGGTTGATGTTCCAGCAGGGCCAGAATAAGGTGGATGGCTTGGCGTATTCATTTTAGTAGAAGATCTAGCTCCACCTGCTGCTGTTCCTCCTTCTCCTTCCAAGTCCCACGCAACATTTTGTCGGATCTGCGTCTGTCCCCATCCAGAGTTGGACAGCACTCTGGGGTCCAAGTCAGTCCGACTGAGCAGATTTTGTAAGGCCACTTCAGCATTGGGAGGCTGATGACAGCGATGGTGACCCTGATGCTGATTGCAACTCCTTGTGTTTCCTCCACCACTGGATGATGAGGTACCCCCTCCACCTCCGCTGCTCTGGCCTACCCACTCACTGGAGTCACCTGCCCCTCCATCTCCTCCAGCTCCTTTCTGATTGTCCCAAGCTCTCGTCATAGTTGAAGGTGTGGAAGAAGAAACCGAAGGGTTACTAATGCTGCCGCTGCTGCTGCTGTTACTGCTTGAGCCATCTCCATTTCCCCCAATCGGATTGCCAACACCGCTTGAATTACCCCACTCCCCAACTCCCCCAACCCATGCTCCCTGAGATACCCCAGACATCTGACAACTACTTCCTGTGCCCCATGTACTCCCACCCTGTTTATCGTCCTGTCTGCTGAATCCCCATGAGTGTCCCCCTTCACTTCCCCCAGTTCCACCCTCCCATGTCTCAGTTCTAGAGGCACCACTTTTGGAATTTGCAGGAAAAGGCGGAACTCTCCAAGTAGATGAAGACGTGGAAGATGAAGAAGAGGCAGAGACATCCCCTCCTCCCTTACTTCCACAATCCACATCGCCCCCTTCCTTCACTGCTGTGTTTTTTGGTCCTGCTCCTGGCTCCAGTGCTCCACCCCACTCTCTACAAGATGGCTCTATGTCTCTGTATTGCATTTGGTGATGTTGGTGCTGATGAGAAGCTTGATTCACAGAAATTGAGTTGTTGGCAGACAATGACTTTGAGCTTTGGAGAGGAGAAGGTCCACCCTCAACTGCAGCTGCACCAGGCCCATCCTGTACCAGGGCTGGCCAGGCAGAGGGATTGGCATTAGGATTAAAGTTGGCACCTGGAATTCCGCAGCTGACACCAACAGAGCACTCAGTCCCTGGGAGTGGGGAGGCTTTGGATGGGGGGGGCAATGACCCTGCTGCTACTGCATTCCCTCCTATGACTCCCTGGGACCCCCAAACAACACTACTAGGTTGCATACATTCATTGGTTGAACAGGAGGATGAAGGTGGGGAGGGGCTAGCAGAACCGACACATTTGTCACCTTCATTCCCTCCTCCCACAACCTTTGGCTGCTGCTGGAGGTGCCTTTCACCCCATGAGGAACTGCAGTTCGATATTCCACTGCCATCTGCTCCTCCAGTAACTGATGCCTCTACTGTTCTGGCCCCGTCTCCAGCAGCAATACTGGGCCATTCCTCCAGGTCCGACCCATCCACTATCACCTTCTCCCTGCCCTGAGAGAGGGGCTGGCTGCCAGAGCTCACCCCCCACATGGAATTTGCATAATTTGAAGAAGTAGTAGTAGTAGTAGTAGTAGTAGTAGTAGAAGAAGCAGCGATTGATGAGGATGATGATGTGTGGGACAGAGAGGAAGCAGCTGGACCTGCAGAACCCAAGCTGGAGTCTGAAGAAAAAAAAAAAAAACAACCAAAGAAAATATTTAGAACTACAAATTAGCAGCTAATCAGAGTAATCAAGTCTTAGCTACACATCATGATCAACTAAATTAAAGTTATGCATACTTTATAACCACAAAAACGCTGGGTGGTTTAGGAAAGGAAATGGCTTCAAGATTCTCTCACAAAGCATAACAAATGAAGTTTCAAATTTCATTCTGTTTCCACTCAAGTCAAATGTCAACGGTTACTGCTTTCTTTATTAATGTATTAGCCATTGTTACCTGAGGCAGCAGCCACTGTTGCATTGGGGCTTTCTCCCCCGCTGCTGTTTCCCCCCAGCAGCATGGAGGACAGTGGTGGCTGACCCCTCTTCAGTAGCACTTTGTGGTCCTGCTGGCAACGGAATCGAGGGGGCACTTCACGGGGCATGTAGCGCTGAGGGGCCTGGGTGCTGGGGGAGGGCTGTCCGTTGGCCACCACCGGCCGCTTAGCATTGTTCCCACCCTGAGGGGGGGCGCCAGCAGCCGGGGTGGCAATGGAGGAGGTTGTAGAAGGGACAGGGCCAGGGTTGGGGGAGACAGAGTTGGGGGTGGCAAGAGACTGGGCAGATGCGGGCTTGGTCAGTTCTGGCACTGTAATAAAAAAAATAAAAAAAAGAGAGATAAATTCAAAAGGAAAAAAAGGAGGTGGGGCATACACATTTCAATTACTCATAAAAGACAGCTGATAAACAATGAAAAAGCAACAAACTGTACACAACTGAAACTTTTACTGGAAACATACAATCAATAGGGCAATATTACAGCCAAAAAACTACCAATAACAATGACACATACACACACACAAACAAAGCAATACGTTTGCTACTTCAAATAAACACAAGACATAACTACTGACACACAGACAGAGAGGTCATAAATTTAGATCATGTAAAATTGTGAAATACCTTTGTTTTTTTGCTCGACCACCTGAAATAGAAAAAGTAGAATGTAAAAAAAAGTCAGTAAGTAAACTGGTAACAACACACAAGCATACTTAATATTAAAAATTCTGAAATCAAGTAAAATCATCATTAATGACCATGAGTTTTCTTGCTACTCTTTAGGGTTTGTGCATTGAAGCATTCATCACCACTGACCACTAATAACAAAACATCAGAAGTACTGTAAGTAAAACTGTTTCATCAGCAAATGTACTACAAAGAAACAAAAGCAAACCATTACAATTTTAAAGCAAAAATGAGGTACATTAAATATGACTCATGTACTGATGACACATCAACATCTTCACCTTCTGTGAGGTTTCCCTTTTCCTTTTATCTTCTTTCTTCCTTTTCTTGTCTTCCATGAACTGCTGTTCCCTTTCCTGATACTCTTTTCTGGTAAAAAAAAAAAAGCATTGAAATTCACGATTCCACCATTCCATTTCATTTCATTATGAAACGTAACTGAACAAGGCAATGAAATGTGTTTAATTAACACCCTTACAGGAGAAATATGAAAACGGCTCTGACGACGGCCTGTCGTAGAACCCGGCAGGTAGCGGTAGTGACCAGGTTTTGCCTAGTTGTTAAAATGGTAGTTAAGCTCGTGTACTCTCATCCAGAGAGATTAACTGCGAAGACGAACACTGTAAACCCCGACAGCTACTTAGCCTGCGGTAGTTATGTATTTCTATACACATCTTAAAAAGCCTCACAACTTGCAACTCATGCCAAGCAATTCTTGGCTACAAGTCGTCTTTTTAAGATAAAAAAAAAAAACATTATCAATGAACACCAGCACTAAAAACACACATCGTAGCTTACAGTTAACGTGTGAATTAATTTATATATTTTGACACTGCTGCCACTCCGTTCACCC
This sequence comes from Pygocentrus nattereri, assembly GCF_015220715.1. Lineage (NCBI taxonomy): Eukaryota > Metazoa > Chordata > Actinopteri > Characiformes > Serrasalmidae > Pygocentrus > Pygocentrus nattereri. The sequence goes on from NC_051223.1 coordinate 13,780,739, forward strand.
GCCCATTTCCTCCTGCATGCCATTTGGCACAAGACGGTGCGTAGCTTGTAATAACGTAATAACAAAGTCCGTATATTAAACAAATCTAGAATAATCGGCTTTTCAGACACCTCTCAACGTACGATAACTAGCCAAAGTTAGATCAACCAAGTTATAATAATAATTTCCGCACTGTCAGGACTTCAAGTATACTGAAGAAGCGTATTTTGTACAGAGCGGACCCAAACGGCTTGCTTTAATCAATGTTCAATATCGCTGATCCTCTCGAGGGCTGTTAAACGGGGAATCTTCATGTAAACTTACAGCGGTAAGCAAATATCAAACATATGATGCTCCAAAGCTGCACCATACCACAAATCGCATTAATCAGCCGGCTAAGCTAGTTAGCTACCCAGCTAGCCAATTTGTTGCACTACGTTACTGTCCACTACCCGCGCCTCACCCAAACATTTCTGGCATCCACCTATGAGGCTTTTCATGTTAATGCTGATATTGACCCTGTAGTCAGAAATAGAAAATGCTCCGCGATCAGTTAACGCTGGAAAAACCGAGCAGCTTGCAGTGGCTTGGCTAGCTAACTAACGGTGCTAAACTACGCTAGCTACCTAACCAGACAGCCTCCTGTCGTCGAAAATATCGAGTCTTCGAATTTTTCAGTCACAAAACATCCATCTTTCGTTCCTTTAACGCACACGAATGCGGTCGGTGTAACGAATAATACATAAACAATTTTACTCACTGAAGCAAACCCACTTACCTCAGGAATTACATGAAATGTAGCTTGGAAGCTACTGCTAAAGTGCTTCAGTGCGAAAGTCTAGCTTTTGAGGCATTCGAGGCAGCTTGAAATACAGTTACTCAATTAACAGAATGCAATGATGCAGCTAATTACGGAAATGCTTCCTGTGCAGTGCTGTTTTGTAACGATGTATTGTAATACGCTAATGTAAACGAAAAGAACAAATGCAAAATCGTTTTTAAAGCGCTGAAAAGTCAGTTGGTTGACGGTCGGCCATTTTACTGCTCGGTGTGAATTGTCTGAGCAGCTTTGACGGAAGGGGGGCAGCAAAGGGAAGTTTTTGACCTTCAGTATTAAAAGTCCGCAGATTGCTACTGACTAAGACCGACAGTCCTCTGTCTTTTTATTTATTGATTACAAACCCTTACCGCAAACAGATATTTATTTCCTTCACACGTTCATCAAAGGCTGTCCAAGCATTGACGTCATATTTCAAAAAGCAACGTGCTTTGGAGTTTTTAATTCTCTACCAATATAGCGAACTGTATTTAAAATAAAACGGCTTAAACTGTAAGTATAAGAATTATGTGTGAATCTGTGCCCAGTCTTTAGATGGAAGACTGTGAAAAAGTAACGATTTCATGACGGCAGTGGTAAAAAAGAAAATCTAATGTACAAAATATATCCCAGAGCAAAGAAACACCCCTAAAAATATTAAAAGCCTTTATTGACACATGGCAACATATATAAAACGTAACAACGTGAAAAAGTATTTAATTATAGGTGTGATAATGCTGCTCATTTTGAATTTCCCTAAGGGCCTGATCAGGGTTTATCTAAATGTGTATCAATAAGAAGCCACACAGTGGCGCTGTGTGATCACTTTAGCATGCAAATGACTGATTATAAAATCACCAAAAGTGACTTAATATTCACGGTTACCTATAGGATATTTGTGTTTATGGTTTTCGACATAATGTCATTTGTGTTGATTTAACGCTAAACGTCAATTTGTCTGCATACAACTGGCCGTTCCTATTTGGCGTCCCTCAGCAAGTCGAAGACCTGCAAGCATGGGTCCACGAAGAAAAGGAGAGAAGAGGAGGAAAGCAGAAGAAAATCTTACGAAAGTGGACGAAATCGCAGATACAAGTCGTGCAGAAAAACCTTCGGAAGGCAGGATCAATGACGTGATGAGAGGAAAGAAGGGCAGGACCAAAGGACGAAAAAAGTTCATTGGGGCTCATGTCTCTATAGCAGGTTGGCTAAATGCAGCACACATATAATGTAATTTAAGTAAAATGTAAGATATGTAATAATAATCCACATTTAAAGGAGGCATATGGAAAGCAGTGGAAGCCAGTGTGGACATAGGGGGTCGCAGTTTTGGCTTATTTTTGGGCTCCCAGCGCTGCTGGCAAAGACCTGCCCTCGATCCGGATGTGGCAGTCAAGTTCCAGGAGGCTTGTGCTCAGCATGGCTTTGATTCGGCTCATATTCTGCCACACGGATCTTACCTGATGAACTGTGGATCGCCCAAAGAAGGTTTGTCTTGCACGTGTACACTTTATGGTGTGGTTCTTCAGTTTGGTGCTTTTCCTGTACAAACGCACCTAACGATCTAATTAACAGCTCAGCATGTGCATTCTACAGATTGTTGCCAAAAATCAAATTCACACCATTTCCCTCTTGCTTCATATGTAGTCGATCAGTCAAGACGTTTGGTGTCCAAAGTTTGTTTCTTTCATTTAGTGTATTTCAGTGATAACACGTGGGGTTACAATTTTCAGTTACTTATTTACCTTAGTCTTATAGATCCAAATTAAAACTAAAGAAACTTTGGATGTCAAATATGTCTTGGCTGATTTACTAGATTTGTGATAAGGGCTAAATATTGTGTTTATTTTTGTTTGTTTGTTTTTGTTTTTTTGTTCGTTTTTGTTTTTTTGCTGAGCTGAGCTTTTGCAAGTAAGTCAAGCATGAAATTTCTTTCTGGTCAGCAGTTCTTCTGCATATTTGCTCTGCAGATGATGATGATGGCAAATGTGAAATTAAAACACTTCAGATGGATTAATTTTCATTTTTATGTACCATCAAATTACCTTACATTTCAAGTGAATGAATAATAATCTACTAGTGCCTGTGTGCAAAAAAAAAATGTTTTTGTTGTTAACCTTTCTGCTCCTTATGTGCTGTGATTCAGATGTGTTTGCTAGGAGCCAAGTCATGTTGGTAGATGAACTTAGCCGCTGCAGTGCTTTGGGCCTCACTCAGTTTAACCTCCACCCAGGGGCCTCCATGGGCTCTAGCACAGAGGAGTGCATCAAGAGGATTGCCCAAGCTATAAACCATGCTCACCAGCAAACACCTGCTATTGTCACTGGTAAACCAATCTGCTTTCAACTACAACACTACTGTAACTTGCCCTATTTGTGCTACACTCGCATAGCTACTTTTACAAGGTTGGACATGATTTGTAGAACATTTGTTAAAAATAACTATATGCTACATTATTGAGATGCACTGCTTTGTTCTAGCTAATCAAAACTAGGCAAGTCGGAAAAGACGTGCTACTGTGCTAAGGTTAGCGATTACAGAAAAGACTATAGTCATATCTTGATGGTCTGACTTGCAGACATGCATAACATAATTTAAAATTAATAACACACTCCAAATTGAGGTGTTTTGACAAAAATTGTGTTGTGCCCAAACCGAGGCGGGCAACCCCCTGAAAGCAGACAGGCTTGTAGTGAGCTTTATTCTACCTCCCGGATTGTGTAGTTACTTTTTTCTTTTTAAGAGACCAAGCAACGAGCCATTCAGGCCCTGTACAAACAAAGCAGGAGTTTGGTTCGCATGGCCGGCAGTAAGTCAGACTCGTTCCCAGTGAGAGTTGGACTCCGTCAGGGCTGCCCTTTGTCACCGATTCTATTCATAATTTTTATGGATAGAATTTCTAGGGGCAGTCAGGGGATGGAGGGTGTCCGGATTGGTGACCTCAAGGTGTTTGCAGATGATGTGGTCCTATTGGGGACATCAGGCCGTGAACTTCAGCTTTCGCTGGATCGGTTTGTAGCCGAGTGTGAAGCGGCCGGCATGAGGATCAGTACCTCCAAATCCGAGGCCATGGTTCTCAGGCGGGAAAGGGTGGAGAGCCCTCTCTGGGTCGGGGATGAGCTCTTGCCTCAAGTGGAGGAGTTCAAGTATCTCTGGGTCTTGTTCATGAGTGATGGTACAAGGGAGCGGGAGATTGACAGGCGGATTTTTGCTGGATCAGCAGTGATGCGGGCTCTTTACCGGTCTGTTGTGGTAAAGAAAGAGCTGAGCCATAAGGCAAGGCTCTTGATTTACTGGTCGATCTATGTTCCCACCCTCATCTATGGTCATGAGCTTTGGGTAATGACTAAAAGAACGAGATCGCGAATACAAGCGGCCGGAATGAGTTTCCTCCGCAGGGTGTCTGGACTCTCCCTTAGAGATAGAGTAAGAAGTTCGGTCATCCGGGAGGGACTCGGAGTAGAGCCGCTGCTTCTCCACGTCGAGAGGAGCCAGTTGAGGTGGTTCGGGCATCTTGTTAGGATGCCTTCTGGACCACCTCCCTTGGTCCACCGGGGAGGAGACCCCGGGGAAGACCCAGGACACGCTGGCGTGACTGTATCGCCCCCAGCTGGCCTGGGAGCGCCTCAGAATCCCCCCCAGGGAGCTAGTGGAAGTGGCTGGGGAAAGGGAGGTCTGGGCCTGAACCCCGGAGAAGCGGAAGATGATGGATGGATGGATGGATGTTAAGGATATCTCAGTCATTGGACAAGTATGGTCACCACTGGCCAATAAGCATTCAAGAGGCATTTGGAGAGCACTGGAGATGGAGACCTTTGTACTGACCAATCATTCACACAAATTGAGTGATGTGTCTACATAAGCAATGTGTAATTGCCTATACAGTTTGACCTTAATTGGCCATGAGTTGGTACTATTTAACAAATATTGATTTGACATCAATGCATAGCATAGAAACTGATTTTTTTTTTCCCAAATGCAAGTCTTTAGTTTTTCTGCAGTTTTTGAACAAGTAGCTTTTTTATTTTTCTGTGGATTTAAATTTTTTTTGTCAAATTTGGTCTTAAAATAATCTGTAGTCTGTTGGTGAATACTTATTAAAACAGTCTTGAATTTATTGCAAAGAATGGGCACAAGACATCAATTTCTCTGTTTGGCCTTGCTTGTTCTGACATAAGGGGCTATAAATCCATCAGTCTTTCTTTAATCTCGGGAAAAATTGATTCTTGGATGCATGGCAATGCGGACATGAGCGATTCTGACTCGATTCATAAATGTCAAAAATCGATTACTTTAAATTAAATTTATACCATAATGTTGACGGAACATAAAAAGCGGAATTTGGAAGTGGGTATGTGCAGCGCCCGGACAGTCTGTGGCGGCTCATAACAAAAACACTGGATGAGCGAGAAATCGACCGGCTCCCTCTGCATTACAGAGGAGTCAGGAGTCACAACCTAAATGTTAAGAGCCATTGTGTCCTTTCCACAAAAATCAAATCGCCTTGAGAGCCACATTTAATGCCCAGTATGTGTTAATGCCCTAGTATAGGCTAAAAAATATGAACATAAACATACTTTGCTCTGCTTTAAGCTTTAGTTAGCTCAGCTATAGCTGCTTTCTTCCTCTTTCCATCAGGAAACTTTTCCTCAGAAGTAGAGCAGCTTATTGTAAAATGTCTCATCATTTGGCTGTTTTATGAGGCTGAAGTTGCTTCTTATTCTCCAGCTTCTTGTTTGAATTTTCCTGTCTCACCTTAAATTCTGCCTGAGGCACCAAATGTAGCTGCTGCACCATTTAAGGTGGAATGGGGAAATTCGAAAGAGAAGCAACTTCTTCTTCACAACTTTAGGGTTTGACAGTCTCTTGTCGCAGATTTAACGTTCCAGGAAACCAACTGCGCTGCTTGTAAATGCAAAAGTCCATTAGTTTCTAAATGTTCATCTTAAATCTCTGCGCTTTTTCGTAGCTACTAGCCAGGTGAGACTTCGTTGCTGTGTATCTGTAGTCTATAATTTCTTAGTTGTTGAGAACCAGGGTTTTCACACTATGATGCACACTTTGGAGCTAAGATTCAGCTTTCAGTCTCAAAGATATTTTACTGACACAGTGACCCATGACTCTCTACAACGAGACCAAAGCTGAAGTTATAAAATCACTGAATTAAACAGGTAGGACGGCTGTAACGTGCTGCGTCGACATCAGTTACCACTGGATCTTCTTACCATAACAGCGCAGATTAGTGACAACCTTCTGGATCACTTCCATTTGATTTATTAATAAAAGATATTGGAAGTAAATTCATTATGGATCATTACAAATACTTTGCTTTAAAACTACTAAGTCCTCACACAGTGAGAAAATAGAAGTCCTGTATAACGGGAAAAAAAAGATGCACGACATGCATTGATATTCATTTTATAATCACATCGCAGCCCTCCAAATTGTAATCGAATCGAGAGGTGCCTAAAGATTCCCACCCCTACTGGGCTATAGAATCAGGAATATATTCTCCAGACACCAGAGGAAGCATAAAAATGTACTATTTCCCACGTTCTATCAAAAACAGGACTGCAGAATGCCAGAGGGTGCCCGTCAAAAATATAACAACGACGTTAAAATATTTTAAGCTGTTATAATGTATGATTTTGCTGAAATGCTCCATCTTAACCCATTAATTTTAGACTTGGGAGTTCCCTCTAGCATTGCATTTGAGAAACTCTGAAGAAATTGCACAGTGATAATTCTCCTCTCTGAACTTATAACAGATAACTTATTAATATAAATACAGTCGTAGTCTATACAATTTTTATGTTGTGGCATAGAACGTTTCTGAATTGTATTATGTATTCCACCATGACACCAAAAAAAAGGTACAGTTGTTTCGCAATTGATCAAATTTGAAGCGTAATGTTTTCTTGCTACTTGTGTTTTTATCAAATCACTTCATAATGGGTCTTAGAGAAGAAGTCTGAAGATAAATAATTACATAAAACATCATAACATCTAGCCAGAATGCAGCAGTAATATTTTAATATTACATATCCAAGAAACCAACCATGAAAAAATGGGCACAGAATACCGTGTAACCTGCCTGGGATAGGGACCTACCCCTGGAGCCAGCCTGGTGGCCGGGCAGTCCACATAACCCGGCCAGGCTCAGCCCGAAGAGGCAAGGACCATGCAGGCCTACCACCCACAAGGTCCAGCATGGGGGGAGCAGTGCAGTGCTGCACAGGCAGTGGGAGATTGGAGGGGGGGGCCCTTGCCGGAGCGTGTACGGGAGAATGAGAGGTACCAACTAGATACAGTTGGGCTCACCTCCACCCACAGTGTCTGCTCTGGAACCAAACTCCTTGATAGGGTTTGGTCCCTCTCCTTCTCAGGGGTTGCACAGGCTGAGAGGTGCCAGGAGGGAGTGGGGATACCGAGTCCCCGGCTGGCAGCTGTGCAGATGGAGTTTGACAAGAGGGTCGTCTCAATGTGAATTAAAATCGCAGAGAGGGAAACTGACTGTTGTTTGGTGCATAAGCACACGCAACAGGTCAGAGTATTCGGCCTTCTTGGAGTGAGTGGGCGGGGTTCTGGAAAGGGTCCTGCCTAAAGACTTATAGTCTTACTGGGGGACTTTAATGCTCACGTTGGCAATGACTGGGAGACATGGAGAGGCGTGATTGGGAAGAAAGGCCTGCTTGATCTAAACCCGAATGCTGAATTGTTATTGGACTTCTGTGCCAGGCATGGATTGTTCATAACGAACACCAAGTTCAAACATAGGATGTTCATAAGTGTTCATGGTACCAGAGCTCCTTGGGTCAGAGGTCAATGATCGACTCTGTTGTTGTTTCATCTGAATTGGGACTGTATGTCCTGGACACTCGGGTAAGGAAAGGTGCTGAGCTGTCAACTGATCACCACCTGGTGGTGAGTTGGATCAGATGGCAAGGAAAACTAATGGTCAGACCCGGTAGGCCCAAACGAATAGTGAGGGTGTGCTGGGAACGACTGTTGGAGGCCCCTGTTTGGAATGATTTCAACTCCCACCTCCAGGAGAGCTTTTCTCATGTCCTGGGGGAGGTAGGGGACATGGAGTCTGAATGGACCCTGTTCAAAACCTCCATTGTGGAAGCTGCCAGGCATAGTTGTGGCCAAAAGCTTGTGGGTGCCTGTTGGGGCGGTAACCCAAGAACCCACTGGTGGACACCAGTGGTGAGGGAGGCAGTCAAGCTGAAGAAAGAGGCCTTTAGGGACTGGATGGCCCGAAGAACTCCCGACTCAGCAGAGAGGTACCGGCAGGCGAAAAGGGTGACAGCCGCAACGGTGGCAGAAGCAAAACCCAGGGGCGTGGGAGGAGTTTGGCAAAGCCATCAAAAAAGACTTTTAGTCGGCTTCAAGGAGATTCTGGACAACTGTCCAGCGACTCGGGAGTGGTCGGGGTGGCTATGCCCATGCTGTATTTGGCAGGGGTGGAAAAACTCTGACTTCAAATGAGGATATTGTCGGTCAGTGGAAGGAGCACTTTGAAGTACTCCTTAATCCGGGAGACATGCCTCCCTCACAGGACTCGGGGCTGGAGGCCTCTGGCGTGTCAAGCTCCATTTTCCTGGTGGAGGTCACTGAGGTAGTTGGCAGGATCTTCAGTGGCAAGGCACAGGGGCTGGATGAGATTCATCCGGAGATGCTTAAGGTTCTGGATATTGTGGGGCTGTTGTGGCTGACGTACCTCTGCAATATTGCATGGACCTCAGGAACAGTACTCTTGGACTGGCAGACCGGGGTGGCTGTCCACATTTTTAAAAAAGGGGATTGGAAGGTGTGTGCCAACTATCGGGGTACCACACTGCTCAGCCTCCCTATGAAAGTCTATGCCATGCTGCTGGATAGGAGACTCCGACCAATAGTTGAACCTCAGATTGAGGAGGAACAATGCGAAATCCATCCTGGCCGTGGAACGATGTACCAACTTTTCACCCTATTGTAGATTGTTGAGGGGGCATGGGAGTTTGCCAACCCAGTCTATATGTGTTTTGAGTATTTGGAGAAGGCTTACGACCAGGTTCCCTGAGATATCTTGTGGGAGGTCCTCCGGGAGTATGGGGTACCGGGGCTACTACTCCGGGCCAATTGATCTCTGTACTCCCAAAATGAGAGCTGTGTTCGTATACTCAGCATTAAGTCGGACCCTTTCAGTATTAGCGTTGGGCTCAGGCAGCGTTGTGCCTTGTCTCCACTCCTGTTCGTGATATTCATGGACAAGGTGTCAAGGCGTATCCAAGGTCAGGAGGGCATTATGTGTGGAGGCCGGAGGGTGGTGTCTCTGCTATTTGCAGACGATGTTGATCTTTTGGCTGAATCACATGGTTGCCCCCAGCGCTCACTGGAGCGGTTTGCAGCTGAGTGTGAAACGGTTGGTAGGCAGAAAAGCACCTCCAAATCTGAGTCCACGGTCTTAGCCTGGAAAAGGATGGCATGCCCACTCCAGGTAAGGGGAAAGGACTTGCCCCAGGTGGAGGAGTTTAAGTATCTCGGGGTCTTTCTCACGAGTGATGGGAAGAGGGATCGTGAGATCGGCCGCAGGCTGGGACAGGCAGGAGCAGTAATGCAGTCACTGTACTGGACTGTAGTGGTGAAGAGGGAGCTGAGCCATAAGGCAAAGCTCTCTGTTTACCGATTGATCTACATCCCGACCCTCACCTATGGTCATGAGCTGTGGGTAATGATTGAAAGAATGAGACTGTGAATACAAGTGGCAGAAATGAGCTTTCTTCGCCGGGTAGCGGGCTACACTCTATTTGATAGGATGAGGAGCTTGGCCATCCGGGTGGAGCTCTGAGTAGAGCCACTACTCTTCCGCATTGAGAGGAGCCAGCTGAGGTGATTCGGGCATCTGATTCGGATGCCCCCTGGACACCTGCTGGTGGGGGTGTACAAGGCACGGCCTCTGGGTCGTCCTAGGACCCGCTGGAGGGATTACATCTCCAAGTTGGCCTGGGAGCAGCTTGGGGTCCCTGGGAATGAGCTGGAGGAAGTTGCGGGGGACAGGGTCATCTGGGATTCTCTGCTCTCCCAACTGCTACCCTATCTGGAATAAGCTGTTAACAACGATGATCATATTACATCTTGGGGATTAATATATGTAATGTAAATGTGTTGTTTGTATTTTGAGAGGCTGGCACACTTGAACTTTTGGAACTGAATACATTTAAAAGCTGAAAACAATGTCCTCATAAAATTTTGTCATTTTGTGTGTACTCCTTAAAAACTCAACATGTATTACCTTTTTACTACTCTCCCTCTCCCTCTCTCTTTCTCTACTAATCTCTCAACAGTGCTTGAAAACATGAGTGGACAGGGAAGTACTGTGGGTGGACAGTTTAATGAGCTGAAGAGCATAATTGATCTCGTTCGAGACAAGACACGTGTGGGAGTGTGTCTAGACACATGTCATGCATTTGCAGCAGGTAAGGAGTTAAAGCATGTTTTTTTCTTGTAATTGAAATCAAAATATTTTAGAATGAAAATATATTAAATAATACATCAAACATTCATTTTAGTAGTCCTGTAGCTCATGTCAGTGATTGGACATAACATTATACAATGTTTTTTAAAATTTAAAAAACTGTCTCTGCAGGTTATGATATTTCCTCAACAGGAGGGGTGAAGTCTATGCTTGAGGAATTTGACCAGGTGGTTGGACTGAATTACTTAAGAGCAGTTCATCTCAATGACTCAAAAGGTGTCCTTATTTTATGTAACACTTATTTTATCACATGAGCAGAAAAGCCGTTTACAATTCATATTAAACAGTGATAGTCTACCAATTCATAGAGTCCGGTCTTCAGTTACATAAAAGATCCTGTTTAGAGTTGTCATTATTATTCCTTTGAATATCATCTTTATACTTGTAGGAAAGCTATTAAGCTTTCCTACATTGGTACAGGAACAACTTCATATTGCCATTCCATTTAACTAACATGACTTTTAAAGGTAAATTGGGCTGCCACTTAGACCGTCATGAGGACATTGGGCAGGGACAGATTGGCATCTCAGCATTTCGAGACATTGTGAATGAGCCTCGACTGGACAACATCCCTCTCATACTTGAGACACCTGGCCGGTAATTCTCACTAAAGTGATATGGTGCTGCACAATATGGACAAAATACCTGTTGGTTATTATATTGTTACATATTGTGGTTTATGTTAATATAGATTGTGATTGTAATGATTTTAAATGTTGTCATGCATTCTTAAACTCTAATTCTAAATATAAATATACAAATATTTTAGTAAGTATTCTAAATAACCCTTTATGCGATGTGGTAAGGATTGGCCTGCTTTATTTTAACCAAAATTATTAGACCATGTGACTGCTTTGATTCATCCAAATATGCACATTAATCTGTGACTAGTTAGGACATTCACAGCACACAGTTTCATTCAGTGATTCAGTGCTTGCTTAGAAGCTCATTTGGGTATTGATATCAGTATTGTAAATAAGGATCTGGAGAGATTCTCTATCTAGAGCCTTGGCCATGTGTTCTCCAGCCACATTATAAGCATTATAGGAGAAGACCAAGAGCTGTTATCTTTGCACAGGGAGGCTTCACTAAGTATCAAATTGTGTGCCAGCAGTTGTGACACAGATTTATTTCCTGATGAGATTTAGCTTTTTCCCAATCATTGTACTTCAAAATGTTAGATTCTTGTTAGTACACCTGAAAGATTAAAAGGATAAGCAAAAAAAATTTTTTTTTTAACATTTTTTTTTTTTTTTTAAAACACACTGTGTTTTGCTCAGGGGTGCTGGTATTTGTGGAGAGCACTGTATACTTTAACAATGAAGAGATTTTAATTTGATATTTACTGCGATTTTGTTTTGGCCCTGTGTTCACAGCCCAGGTTTTGAGTATGCTGAGCAAATACAGCTTCTCTATTCCCTTTGTGAGGACTAGAAAACCTAGAGGAATCTTCACAAGACCAAAGAGCCCATTCTTTCATGTTGTATTCTGTTCACAGTGATTTTCTGTTTTAAAAATATAATAAACACAAATGGCATTCTTGGACTTGAATAATTTATTGTTGGTGTAAGTTCTTATGTGGCAATTTAATTTGTGGGAATCTAACCTTAAAGAAGCAGAGGAAGCAGATAACCCGAAAAAAAGGAGTAAACTGAGCTCTGCAGAAAAGCCTAAAATAAAGGCTTTGCTGACACTACATCTACATTTGTAGTGTACATGTTGTGAATAATTCACTGTCATTCTGTTTTTTTTCTTTTCCTTTATGTGAAACAAATTCATGAACAATACATAACACTTCTGATATTGCCTGCTTGTCATGCTTGTTTCTCATTAGTTGCTCCTAAATACCTCCCCCACCCATGTTGCTGGTCAGGTGCAGCTGCTTGGAGACAAAAGGCAACTAGCCAGACCACACACAAATGCTAATGACCTGCAATAAACACCATTAGATTAGATTAGATTAGATTAGATTAGATTCAACTTTATTGTCATTGTGCAGAGTACAAGTACAGGGCCAATGAAATGTAGTTAGCATCTAACCAGAAGTGCAATATATAACATTATTTACATAAAGTGCGGTGGTAACAGTGACCAGTGCATAAATATAACTGTTATATACATGTGTGTATAAGTGAAATGTGAAATATGTAATATAAAATATGAGACATACAATATAAAATATACAGTGTTATATATGCAGTGTTATATGTATCTATCTATCTGTGTATTATGTTTATATACAGGAATGTACATATTGAATATATAGTATATAATATACATATATACATAACACATACATAAAGTGAGATATGCAGTAATATGAATGTAGGTTATTATATACACATGCGTATACAAATATAGACATGTAGATGTAATAGATACTGTACAGATCAGGGAGCAGCAATACAAATGAAAGTTGTATGAATGAAGTATATCATCAGTGCAGAAGGTGTTGGAAGTGCAGTTTTTTAAAGTGACTGTGTAGCGTTCGTCAGGATAACCGCCTCAGGAAAAAAGCTTTTCCTAAGCCTGCTGGTGCGGGAGCGGAGGCTCCTGTAACGCCTGCCAGATGGTAAGAGGCTGAAAAGTCTATGATTTGGGTGGGTAACATCTTTGATGATGTTTCTTGCCCTGCCCATGCAGCGTTTGTGGTATATGTCCTCGATGGTGGGTAAATCGGTGCCTGTGATGCGCTGCGCCGTTTTTACTACCCGCTGGAGTGCTTTGCGGTCAGCAGCACAGCAACTGCCGTACCATACAGAGATGCAGTTGGTGAGTATGCTCTCAATGGTACAGCGGTAAAAGTTCACCAGGATCCTGGGAGACAGGTGAGCTTTCTTGAGGCTCCGTAGAAAATAAAGGCGCTGCTGCGCCTTTTTGATGAGGACGGAGGAGTTCAAGGACCAGGTGAGATCCTTGGAGATGTGGAGACCAAGGAACTTGAAGCTGGACACCTGGTCCACTGCAACTCCACTGATGGAGATGGGGGTGTGAGCCTGGTTCCTAGTCCGTCTGAAGTCCATGATGATCTCCTTTGTTTTGTGCGTGTTGAGTGCCAGGTTGTTGTCATGGCACCATGAGGAGAGATGCTGTACTTCGTCCCTGTAGGCCGTCTCATCATTATCTGTGATCAGGCCTATCACCGTGGTGTCGTCTGCGAACTTGACTATGGTGTTTGAGCCATAAACAGGTACACAGTCATGGGTGAAGAGGGAGTACAGTATCGGACTCAAAACACAGCCTTGTGGAACGCCAGTGTTCAGGGTGATGTGTGATGAATGGAGATTGCCTAATTTAACAGACTGGGGTCTGTTAGTCAGGAAGTCCAAAATCCAGTTGCAAAGTGATGTGCTGATGCCCAGATGGTTGAGCTTGGATATCAGCATGGACGGGATCACTGTGTTAAATGCTGAACTGAAATCAATGAAGAGCATTCTCACATAAGAGTTCTGACAGTCCAGGTGGGTCAGTGCAGTGTGTAGTGCTGTGGAGATGGCGTCCTCAGTGGATCTATAGCTCCGATATGCGAACTGGTGTGGGTCCAGCGTAGCAGGTAGGCAGAGCTTCAGGTGGGAAAGAACTAGTCTTTCAAAGCACTTGGAGATGATTGGGGTGAGTGCAACAGGTCGGAAGTCATTCAGGGCTGAAGCAGTTGAGTGCTTTGGCACTGGCACAATGGTGGCAGACTTGAAGATGGATGGGACAGCTGCCTGGGCCAGCGAGACATTGAAGATGTGTGTGAAGACACCCGAGAGTTCCTCAGCACAGGCTCTTAGCACACGGCCAGGTACACCATCAGGGCCCGCTGCTTTCCGTGCATTCACCCTGCTCAGCATGCGACTGACATCCGAGTTGGAAAGTTCAAGTGGATTATCGTCTGGTGGAGGATCGTTTTTTAAACATGTCACCTTATTACCCCGGTCAAAGCGAGCATAAAAGTGGTTCAGCTCATCAGGGAGTGAAGCACTGTTGGTGGATGGCGCAGTGCTCGGTGGCTTGTAGTCTTCCACTCCACTCCACTCCATTCCACTCATTGCTCCACCCGTGCGATATGTGAACATGGGAACAATCTGAGCTAAGGCCAAACTAGGATGATGTATAATTTGACAACTAAACATTCATTAAGTGTTCCTGGAAAGTGAGAACTCTGGTTGAACTTGTAGTTTTTTTCACAGCAGTTGAGGAGATGAGGCAGGAAATATGTCTCAGTATAAAATTTCAGCAGTGATAAGTGCCTGTCTTAGGAATTATTCTTACACTCAATGCCATTCGATGATAATCTGCCATCAGTAAATACTAGCCAGTTAGAAGAGTCTGATGATGCTGCATTTTATATTGCACCTTGATGTGATGGTCCAATTTGCAGAGCAAACAGGTGGGTAAATGTGTGTTGAGCAGGGTTCACTGTAAGCCTGGATAAGTTGAATTGAACTTAAAAGTAATGTGTGATAAAAACCTGAGTTAGAATAACTATTTTTTGAGTTAGGCTCACAAACATATGTTTGTGTAACTCAAAGTAATTATTTAAGGGATATTACCCACTTTCTTAAACGCCAAAGAGTTAACCTTTATTGTGAACATGGTCACTCACTGAAACAAACGCCCACTTATCAGCAAAGAGAGCGATAACCTTCACTCTTAGCCAACAACACCATGTCAGGCAGCTGAGTAAAGCGTATATAAAAAACATACGCCCAAGGAAAGGCAGCCTGGGTGGAATGAATGTCCATTGACAGGTAGTAAAACAAAGGGAAAGAAACACTCAATATACAAACAGACTGAGCCAATAGCCAATGGGAAAGAAATATAAGTTTTATCTAATAAAATCGTGTTAACAAAACAAATATGTAATTGTATTCCACAGCTTAGTTTCACTCAGTTTCACACATTTGTTCAGCAACTTTAATGAGAAAAAAATATTAAAACTAACAGAAATGTAGTATTTTTTTTAATGTGGGGTTTCAAAGTTGCCACAGCAACAGACTAAATAGCAATAAGTTAATTCTACTCAAAAATGCCATTTGGGTGTAGAAAATCATCAAAAATGTTCCCTTCAAATTGTTGAGCAATATGTGGGATTTCCTGAATTTCATGTGTGCACACACACACACACACACACATTTTCTAAGCTGCTTCTCCCTCAGGGTTGCGGGGGGTTGCTGGAGCCAATCCCAGTGGTCATCGGGCGGAAGGCAGGATGCACCCTGGACAGGTTGAATTTCATATACAACAGACTTAATTTATTTCATCCATCCATCCATCCATTTTCTAAGCCGCTTCTCCCTCAGGGTTGCGGGGGTTGCTGGAGCCAATCCCAGTGATAATTGGGCAGAAGGCAGGATACACCCTGGACAGGTTGAATTTCATGTACAACAGACTTAATTTATTTCAGTTAAAACAAAATGCAGTTTTAAAAATTACAGTGTTGGGATAGCTTCTGAAAAATTTGTAGTTAGGTACTTTGTAGCTACTTTTACAAAATGGGTAGCTAGCTACAATTTAGCTACTTTTCCAGAAAAAGTAGTGGCTACTTTTTAGCTACTTTTTTTAAAAGTAGTGCATTGCTTTTTAGCTACTTCCAAAGGGTGATTGTCAGAATGTTTGTGAATCTCCACCTGACACACCAAACAAGCCCAACTGATAGTGTGAACAAGACACTGCATTTAGTCACATGCCAGAAAGAAACACACAATTGAAAAGCTGCAAATGTACAAGAAAATCACCAAAAAGTGAGTTTAAGTGTAAACAACAATCAAACTTACACACCCAAAGGCATGATATCCAACAAAAATTAAGACTAAAGGCAAAGTCAATCATTTCAGGTTTTTACTAACAAAAATCAACAAAAATAACTGGATACAAACCAGAGAATTTTGTGCAAAACGTCAACTGTTGAAATAAAACTGCTCCAATTTAAACATTTCAGCAAGATACACCAATCAGGCATGACATTATGGCCACCTCGTTGTTTCTACACTCATTGTCTGTTTTATCAGCTCCACTCACTATATAGGTTTAATTCATAGTTTTACAACTACAGCCTGTAGTCCATCTGTTTCTCTGCATACTTTGTTACCCCCCTTTTACCCTGTTCTTCAGTGCTCAGGACTCCCATGGAGAGCAGGTTCTATTTGGGTGGTGGATCATTCTCATCACTGCAGTAACACTGACACTGTGGTGGTATGTTGTGCTGGTACGAGTGGATCAGACACAGCAGTGCTGCTGGAGTTTTTAAAACACCTCAGTGTCACTGCTGGACTGAGAATAGCCCACCAACCAAAAATATCCAGCCAACAGCGTCCTGTGGGCAGCGTCCTGTGGGCAGCGTCCTGTGACCACTGATGAAGGACTAAAGGATGATTAGTTCACACTGTACAGCAAGAGAAGAGCTATCATCTCTTGCTTTACATCTACAAGGTGAACCGACAACGCAGGTGCATCTAATAGATTGGACAGTTAGTGGACACAGTGTTTAAAAACTCCAGCAGCACTGCTGTGTCTGATCCACTCATACCAGCACAGCACACATAAACACACATCAGTGTCACTGCAGTGCTGAGAATGATCCACCACCCAAATAGTACTTGCTCTGTGAGGGTCCATGGGGGTCCTGACCATTGAAGAACAGGGTAAAAGGGGTCTAATAAAGTATACAGAGAAACAGATGGACTACAATTGTAGATGGTCTGTAATTGTAGAACTACAAAGTGCACCTCTTTAGTGGAGCTGATAAAATGGACAATGAGCGTAGTAACAAGGAGGTGGTCACAATTTTATGCCTGATCAGTGTATACACAGACATGACATTCAGAGTCCTTGTTAAACTTCAGCAACACTTCAGCCTCAAAATTCTCATCAGTGACTCTGGCTCTGTTTGTGGGGATCTGTATATTATGTACAGTGTTTTGTCTGATTCTCTGTGCTGTGATTCCCATTTTTGTAAAGCTGCTTTGTGACAACATCAGTTGTAAAAAGCGCTATATAAATAAATTTGATTTGATTTGATTTATTCACCTACGTCACCTTTGTCTACCAAAACGAGACTGTAGGGTACGAAAGTAGCGTTGGACCACTGGGTTCTAGCAAAGCTGCCTCACTGCTGCGTTCCCAAATGCACTTATTCAAAAATAAAGGAATCTAATAGAGGTCAAACCTTCCATATTTTCCCCAAAGATCCCGTACTTCACCGTGAATAGATTCACACAATCAGAAGAGATTGCCTTTTCAGTTTAAGATGTATGTTACTGTGCTAGCTAAGGCTAGCCATATTAATATTACCCAGCCAGCCAGATGAATGATAGCAGTGAGGCAGCAAGCTAACGCTAAAGCTAAACTTGGTTCTCCAGCTACGACCTGATTAACCCTGAACTGGTTATTTTCTCGGTTTAACTTCAAAACGAGTGACATTAGTCAAGCCATAGCTCTTTATAGTAGCCTGTTTAGCTAGCTAACCTAGCTAGTCAACATTCTAGTTAAAATCCTAACCGTGGCAGCCTGGTCTAAAGCTCAGCTCGCTGGTGTCACTAAATCATCTTAAACTCTTAGTTTCTAGCCACATTCAGCCACATTCAGCCTGTAACTGTTTTAGTTGAGTTTTCCTTTACATTTTTATTTATTTTGTCCTTTTATTTATTTAATTTTCTGTTTTACCTTTTTATTTATTTTATTCCATACTTTTCACCTTTTACCTTTTTATATAATTTATTTCTTCCTTTCATTTATTCTGTCTTCTGTTTTACTGCTTATTTTATTTCCATAATTTACTTTTTTATATAAACTTGGTGTTTTAACCCTCTTTCTTTGTGCTTATATTTTATTATTGTAATTATTAATCTCTATTTTATTGCGCTACATTTTAGCCTGTCCACTTATCAGTTTATTCTGAATTATTTTATTTCTTCTTAATTAAATCCTCATTGCTTGTTTTTTGCTCTTACCATTTAATTTGTATTCTGTTTATAAAGTTCCTTATTTTAGCTTGCCTGCTTAAATATTTGATTCTAATTTTAATTTTTTTCAGTCACTTTAAGTTAAGGGGCGGGGTTTTGGGGGGGGCGCGATAATATGTTTGCATCCACCTCAGAAAGTATGTAGTTGCACGCCTGATTGGGGGCATCAAGTTTTGTATGTCATTATAATACAGTAGTGCTATATATTTTTTAAAGCAGTGTGCCACCCCAAAAAAATATCTGGATCTAACCTGGCTACCCCATTCTAAAAGGTCTAAGGTCAGGTATGTGCCTGACTTCCAAGCAAAGATGTAAATGTGACAGAATAAGAGAAACGTATAAATGAATAACACACATTATTCAAGAATGAGAATAAACCACACTAGGAGTGGGTATTTGTTTGTCTTGATTTGTTTTGCCCTGTATTCATTTTCCTTTATAAAAAGGATTTTCCGAAAAAAAGCATGCTAATAAGCACTTGATATTGCAAATCTTGTTTCTTTGTTAGTTTGTTGTCTGTTTTTTCCCCCACTGTTGGAGTGCCACAAACAATGCTAAATAATGTCATCATTCTTTGACAAAATAATCACAAAAATATGAAAGCCCATATACTTCATCTAATGTGATGTAGAATAAGGAGTCAAGTAATAATAATAAGTAAAGTCAAGTCAAACTTATTTGTATAGCACTTTTTACAACTGATGTTGTCACAGAATTCCAGTAAAGACAAAGTTTTAGTATGAATGTAAAAAACCTCAGTGGAGCAAGCCAGGGGCAACAGTGGCAAGGAAAGGAGGAATAAACCTTGGGAGGAACCAAGGCTCACAAGGGGGTACCTATCCTCCTCTGGTCAAGCTACCTACAAAGTTATTATACTACTAATATTAATAGTAGTAGTATTAGTAGTAGTCATAGCTAGGAGTCCATGAAAAGTGTAGTGTAGGGTGAGCAGCTAGTCCAAGGCAGGTGGCAGTAGCTGGGGCATGGGCAGCTGGTCTGAAGCAGGATGTGAATCCAGTTAAATGTAAGTGAGACCTTTGCTCACAGACAAATGCTGTTCATTGTTCGAAAGATGTGATGGCCTATAAATATAGTTGGTCTGTAATTATATTTTACGTGTTATGTGACGTCATTAAGGCGCTGGACAGTATTGAGTGAGTCTAAGTTGTGGCAATAGAGAGAGCATATACATGTCATCTAAAGGACTGAAATGGAAGCTGCCTCTCCTTCTCTCTCTACCTGTTTCTAACTATCTTTCTCTCTCTATCTCTCTCTCTCTCTGGCTTGCTGTCCTTCACAAGTGCAAATGGTGAATATTAAATGCAAAGTTGGTGTTTTTTTTTCTTTTTCAGTCTGAACTCAAACCGGACATTTTTTGATTTTCTGTTCAGCGCCTGGTCATGTTAAGCTCAATTCACCTTAAGAACAAAATTATTTATTCCATTAAAATATAATCAGCCACTTTCACCTAAGTTTTTTCTTAAAATTGTTCTTGAAAAAAGTTCTACGTTGACGTGCTCCTTTGTGATACTAAGTCATTATTTTGAGATACTAAGTCATTATTTTGAAACATAGTCTCATTATTTGGAAATAATATTATTTTAATATAATAAAGTTTCATAACATAATGAAAAAGTTTCTGAATATAAGGAAAAACTTCTCACAATAAAGACAGTTTCTCAAGATAATAAGAAAACATCTCAGATTATGAGATATTAGCTCAAATGAATGGCTTTTAATTGAAAAACACAGATTTAGTTAGTCACAATAATGGAATAACAATTCACTTAATAATAAAAAGTAACAATTAGGTGCTGAATTTTTTAAATGGGTTTTTCTGGAATATCCTTACCTATCACTGAGCAAAAACACTCCGCTAGCTTGAACACTCTCCCTAATACTGTATTTCATGTACTATGTCAAATATGTCATGCGACGGAATATGTTATGATTTCTGATTCACATTGACTATAAGCTATGTAATCAAGTTTATGCATATAGGATTTATCTCAGACTGAGCTGTAATCTATGCAGCATGGCTGAATTACTTTACTCATTTTGTTCTATTTGAAATTAAATGAAACAGGATATACGTAAATTTCAATACGATTGAAATTTGTGGGAGTTTGAATGCTTCAACTGTATATGGCCTTCTGTGCCTCTGCACTCCTACTCTTGACCATGGAATGTTCTGGAGAGCAGAAACTGGGCATGGAGCCATGGAGCCTCAAACGAGCCATCACATACACAGCAGCCGCAGGCTCCAGCATGGCCCTGTGAACACTTGGTAACCGTTTTGGTAACCACAAAACAGTCTGCCTCTGTGAACAAACTGTTCTCTGTGGAAAAAGATGCAGAAGTAGAGCATGACAGGAAAAGAGTGAGAAAGGGTGAAACTTGCAAAGGAAGTTTATACTCCACTAATTTGCCTCAAAGTTGTCAATTAATGTCAAATGAAGTACAAGTACAGAAAAAAATCAGGTTTCAAGATTGCTGCTACTACTCTTATGACTACGGGCCATACTTTTAACCATTTCTAGGCAAGGCAAATTTATTTATATAGCAGATAAAATGTGCTTTACATAAACAAAAGCAAAAGAAACAGATGCAGTAAGTCATACTGTCATGTTCTTGGCAACATGCTCAAAAATCCACCTCCCCAGAACTCTGAACTCCTCGTTATTAATCTATGTTTATTTAGCTTGGCCAAGTCTCTGTGTCTCAATCTGGCTAGTGCGCACTATGTACTATGTACCATTTTTACACTTTTCACTATGTATTTCTCTCTTTAGAGCATGGCTTTTTGTTGGGTAGCATCATCTAAAAACAAACACTTGCATTTTGCACTAAATGGCTAGTAGTTAGTTTATGCTAGCTAAAGTTAATAATAACATGCCCAGTTATTTTTATTATATTTTGAAATCCTTAGATGCACAGCACAAAAAGCCTGATCAAAATAACATTGTACAAAAATGCTGTTCTCATTCCGATCTGAAA
Organism: Pygocentrus nattereri; assembly: GCF_015220715.1. Taxonomy (NCBI): domain Eukaryota; kingdom Metazoa; phylum Chordata; class Actinopteri; order Characiformes; family Serrasalmidae; genus Pygocentrus; species Pygocentrus nattereri. Next base: position 13,802,001 of record NC_051223.1, read on the forward strand.
TTTAAAACTGCAGCAGATCCTCCTGGTTCCTCCTCGTCCACTATGTATAGCAGCTTGTATTTGTGAAGTGCAAACAGTATGCAATGTTCCACACTTCCTTTTCAGCAGTTTTAGTATATCATCCAGGTACTAATAGTATGGTCAGCCATGGTAGATGGATGTTGGTTTTGAGTTTTTACTATTGTTATTCATGCTTGCTAAGTTGAGGGATCACTCCACCTTATTTGCATTGTGAAATGATGGAGGATGTGTAGTATATGAGTCTATATATAACCGCTTTAAAACGGTTCTATACTGCACCAAACTTTTTACAAGATTGACATAATAACAATAGAAGAACCTTTTTCTACATTCCATATAGAACCATTGAGAACACAAAGAACCCTTTAAGCACGCAAATGGTTTTTTGATTGTTCATGGTTCTGAAGAGAGTGCTTGAGGAGAATGCCAGACCATCTGTAAAAAACGTTCAAGTTAAAGAAGTAGACTTTCAACAGGTTAATGATCCCAAACACACAGATTAATCCACCAGGGAATCAACAGGGTTCTGTCCTGAATCCCATTGCAAATGGGGAAAATGAGCTGTACATGCAAGAAACCCCTCAAACTTTACACAGGAGAATTTTGCGTGGAGATAGATGCCCGGTAGATGTCAGAAACTAATTGAGAGTTGTAGGAAACACTTACATAAAGTACCAGTTACTGAAGCCAGAGGTGTTCTTACTTTTTCAACTAATTAAACTCCTTTGTTTTTTGTTCTATTACATAATATTTATCCACACATTCTGTCTAAATAAAGACTGAAAACTGATGTGTCCACATATGTCAAAAAAGAAGTTTTTACTACTATTATAATATAAATACTACATAGACAGTCTTAGGGATGTACCTATTTCTATGACTGTATAGATACTACATAGATGGTCACATGTATATGACTGCGTATATTGACATTGCTCTACAGCTTAATGTGTATGTGCCTTGTGTGTATGCGTAGTCTTTCCTGTTGTAGTCTTGCAGCAATGCAGTTGGGTCCTTGCTATTGTCTATTGTCAAGTAGCCTGAGACACACTTCCTGACAGGCCAGAATTCACGGAAACATGAACACAATCCAAACAAATTCCTTTAGGTTATGCCTCCACCCTGTCTCAGTGCACCCCCGTCCAAGGATGTCAGAGAGGGCCCTGTTCCCAACAGGATGTTAATTAGTGACACACTCTTCAGGAAACCAGTGAGGGAGAAGGTGGAAAAAGAGAAAAGTAATTCCCCATTTCCAAAAACATTGGGATGCTGCACAGAATGTAAAGAAAAATAGAATGCAATGATATGCAAATCATATGAACCGTATTTTTTAAGGAAAATAGTACAAAGACGACATATCAAATGTTTTATACCCAGTCATGTTACTGACATGTTGCCAATTAGCCACCAGGTATTTTTTAAGCATTACACAAATTTACCAGGCTTTTGTTGCTCCTGTCTCAACGTTTTTTGTGTTGCTGGCAGTATATTCAAAATGGGCATATAATTTTCAAAAAACAATAAAACTTCTCAGTTTCAACATTTGATTTGTTGTCTTTGAAGGATTTTCAATTAAATATAGGGTTTAAATGATTTGCACATCATTGCATTTTGTTTTTATTTACATTTTGCACAACATCCCATCTTTTTTTAAAATGGGGTAGGTACTGGTGTTCACTAGTAACAGTTAATAATTTTTATTGGTCTATTTAGAGTGCTTGCTAAGCACTCTATTGTTAACTGGTATGAACTCAGTTCAAACTGTGTTTCGAGTGTGTCTCAGTGCTGTGACTTGTGCTATGTGTTTTTGGAGTCGATCGGATTGGTAGTTTTTAATAAAATTAAGTTTAAAAATGAAAAACCTCCCATAAGACTGAATGGCGGAATGTTCTAGAACTTCAAATTCTAACTGACGTTGATGATATCACAGCAGGCCACTCAGCCTCACAGACACAGCTGTCACGCAGGGAATCTGCTTTAAAATCCTTAATCTTTCACCTAGAAACTTCATTTCAGCTTTAAATGGTAGAGAAACTTGTCCTTTCTGAAACCTCAAAATATCTCATCATTTTTATCAATTAGCTTTAGAGTTATGAGCATTTGTTTGGCACTAGGAACAGAAAACTGCCCCATTCACTCCCATGTAAATTTCTCAAAATCAGAATCTGCTTATTTCAAGATTTTCTCTGTGTTTAACTTGACATAACTCAGACATTTTCTTCTCAATACACACAACATTACACCAAAATAATCCTCAAGGGGTCTTATCTCACACCATCTATCCAGTTAAGTAATAGAGTTAACATTTCCCGAGTTATAACTGTTTATAACAGTTATATATTTATCTATTTAACTTAACTCAACAACTGCACCTTACCTGCACTGTACTGCTGCTGTTAGAACAATACTGTTTACATCTATTACTGCACAGAGTAATATTGTTTACTGTTTACATCTGTTTTCATCTGTCATTTGATGCACTTTATGAACAGCTGCTCCACTTATTTGTACATACGCACGTGTAACTTTAATTTGATTTCAACTTTGCACATACTGTACACTTTTTTGCTTTTACCTTTTACTACTGTTTTTTAGAGTTATTCTTATATTTTCTTTTTTTATTCTCTTATATATGGTGAATGGAGGAACAGCAAAGTAAGAATTTCATTGTACAGTGCAACTGCCTGTTCTGCTGTGCACATGACAATAAAACTCTTGAATCTTGAATAACAGAGTGACAGTTCATTTGAATGACTCTCCACCCCCCCAAACACATACATCTCTCCCTCTCACACACACCACACAAACACACACAGACACATACCTAAGGTGTTGTTCACCTACACACAAATGCACACAAACACACACACACACACTTGCAGCTCTTTTCAAGCATTCTTGCAGTTCCTTCAGGAAATGCACATCTAGTTTTTATTGTTACTCTGATAGGCCTCTAACAGTAGTCATGTTATTATTTGGTGAATTATTCCTTTTCTCTATGTTCAATGTTTTAATTAATATAAAGAATGAATATATTAGTAGCAAAATCTTATCCTTTGTTCATTTTGCTCCTGTGTTTTTGTTTTGCTTTCCAGTATCAACCAATCAAAGTCCTCCTTTTAAGTTTTGGTTCTTCTCATGATTTCATCTTATTGCTCTTAGGAGGGAGTTTTTATTGTCATTGTCACCCTTGGCTTGTTCACGGGGGTATGGACCTGGTTTTCTGTAAAGCTGCTTTGTGACAATGTCTGTTTTAAGAAGCACTATATAAATAAAGTTGACTTTGACCTATAGTCTTCTTAGACTTAGACCTATAGACTTTGACTTACTAGTCTTCAGCTGTGTAACTCTATGGGGTCTTTGATGTCATTTGTATATATCTTTCAACATTAATGGTGCCTTCACATATGTGTAAATTACACACTAATACCCCCATACCATGACAGACTCTGGCTTTCAAACGTAATACTGGCAAAGAAAATGAATGGTCATTTACTTCTTTGACAGCATTTCTGGTTGGCTTCCAGCATGCATAGTACAGTAACTTGCATTTGTTGATGCAGTGATGAACAGTGTTTATAGACAACTGTTTTAAGTATTCCAGAGCCCATGCATTGATGTCCATCACAGAACCATGCTAGTTTTTAATGCAATGCTATCTGATAGATCACAGGCTTTCAGGCATTCATTATGGTTTTTGGCCTTGCAGAGATTTTTCTGGATTCCCTTAATCTTTTGATGATATTATGTACTGTAGAGGGTATCATACCTAAAATCTTTTCAAGCAGCAAACAAAAGGCCTGATAAGAAGACAATGAAAAACATATATACAAAAACTAGATAGACAAAGCTGGGAAACACAGATTGGGACAGTGGAACTACAGAGGACAGTAGACGGAACAGGTTAGAAGCAGAGTGAGTAGATGAACTAGAGTACGACACAAAAGGTGGTGTATAACCTGGCTGGGGAAATTTCTTTGCTTTGAATGTTTTTCATAGTGACTCTTTCAGTAAGGATCATTCTTCCATGTGCTGGGCTATGGTGTTATCCACTACTTGTACACCATGACAAACCATATGCGGTCAATCCGTAAAGATGACTTAAAAAAACTCCCATCACATCCATCCTGATAGCTAATGTTTTTGGCTTTGCACAAAGTTTTAGTTCTTTTTTTTTTTTTTTTACCAACCACTGTATGTGAAACATCAGTGAAGCATGAGAGTCTGTGTGCTCTATCACTCCAAGAACACTTTAATATCACTCAATTATATGAGGCCTGTTGCACACATACTACCTCAAAATAGCATTAGCAACATGCCAGCATGACTGCTACAATTTGCACACACTTTGCCAAGTTAGATACAGTTACTCATGTTGTCTATTTTGCTGCATGAATGGTAAAGCGGATCATGTTAAAAGCATATATTTACTTACATTCAGTAGTTTTCTGTCTTGTAACTGGCCAATTGTCCCAAGCCTGTAGAGGATACAGAAAGCTGAGAAAACCCCTAGTGATAACAGCACACTTACAGCAGGGCACAGAAATTGATACCACTCCACTCCACTCAAACAGTCTTCTACCAACTCAGCTACACTACTGTTTTCATATTTAATAATACACATCTCGTTTTCAAACAACAGAATGGGTCAAATAAATTACTCTTTTGAATGTATGCATGGGATAAATCCAGATTTTGGTAATAACAAGCTACTGAAAGCACTTTGGCAACAGATCAGGCCAAGACCTTGGTGCTTCCCCTCAGTTCTGGTCCTGGATTCAACCTGGTCCACTGCCTCGACCTCACAGTTTTGTGTTTTTCCTGCTCTAACATACCTGGTTGGCTAATTACCAAGCCCCTCCTGAATTAAAGTGGGAGCAAGCAGGAAAGCTCTAAAATATGAGGGATAGGGCCTCTCCAGGACACAGTGAAATACTGTGCTAAGGCAATTAAAGGTTAATATAACTTGCATAAATAATCTGACCTGCTGGAGCCTGCTGCACTCTGTTAACCCTGTAAACTATAATCAGTCACTATACAGTCACTTTACAGAACTAACTCTCTGTGTGTTTTCTTTTTCTTTAAACAGCCCATCCTGTGCAGTCTGATGCTGCTGCTTCTTCTCCCTTGTACACTGCTTGCCAGCCTTCTGGACTGGTTCGACCACCATGGAGATTCTCGCTGTACAGCGCTGTATAAACCTCACCTGCATGAACAGACCCTTCTGATGATACTGCTGCTGCTGCACAGACTCAACCTATTTAATTATTATCATTGCTTCACCTGTTTTTTTCTCATTTCTGTATTTTAATATTTTATATTAATGCTATCCAGTGTTGACCAGAGGAGGATATGTTCCTCTATTGAGTCTTGGTTCTTCCCAAGGTTTCTTCTTCTTGCTCTAAGGGAGTTTTTCTTTGCCACTGTTGCCATTAGCTTGGGCATGGGGGCTATGACCCGGATTTGTCAGTAAAGCTGCTTTGTGACAATGCCTGTTGTAAAAAACACTATATAAATAAACTTTGACTTGACTTGACATGACTAAAAGATCATACATTTGCAAACTTTTGAGTTTTCATTCCAAAAAGTATTTCACACTCACCACGTCCTCACAGCTACCCCTTTTACCATTTCCTTCTCAGACAGCAACATCTGGCTTTCATAACCGAAATCTACACTGCTTTCCAGCTCTTAATAGACTTCAAATAGCTAGTCTGGTCACTGGGCTCTGTGTCTGCTGCCTGGCGTTACAATTGCAAAAATATTTGCTTTTAAAGGGAAAACTGATGGACGTGGTTATAAACAAAAGGTTATAGAATTAAGTTCACTCAGATTCAAGTGGTTGTTGATTGCTAATTATTTTAGTTGGAAATAATAATTACAAACCAAATTATTATAATTCTCAAAAGTTTCCAGACACCTTCAGCACATAAATGCACCAATAGCTTCAACCACAAATACTCAAAGTATTGTATGGATAGGGAGGTGTGAATGAGCTAACTCCCTTTCTAAAAAAACAGCTCTGCTAAGACTTTTAGCAAGCTAATAATTCACAGCAGTGACCCTTGAATCTTTCCCAGTGCATCTAAGAATCTAAGAAAAACACAGTAGTAGTGAGCATGTCTTGGAATCAGTTTAAATTGACCACAATATGCATTTACATACTAATATATAACCATATAGCACTCACTTTTCACTGTGTAGACATTACTATGCACAATTAAGTGCTTATGCTCACAGTATCATATACATTAGTGATTATTAAGTGACACTTTTTGATCCCATAAATGGGGAAATTTCTCCTCTGCATTTAACCCATCTGTGAAGTAAAACACCATACACACTAGTGAGCACACACACACTAGGGGGCAGTGAGCGCACTAGCCCGGAGCAGTGGGCAACCCTATCCACGGTGCCCAGGGAGCAATTGGGGGTTAAGTGTCTTGCTCAAGGATACCTCAGTCATGGACTGTCGGCGCTGGGGATCAAACCAGCAACCTTCCAGTCACAGGACCAGTTCCCTAACCTCCACCCCACGACTCACTGATAATAGGTATATATTTCTCCAGCAGCTCACATAATGCTGTAACTGTATGCATTGTTGAAATGACAGATGTCTTAAAGGGCTTAATACAAGATACAACTAAACTGGACTTCAGAGATGACTTCAACCTAGATGTAACTGAGCTTGATATTGGGCATGCTATTACTGGGCATCCTGTTTGGTTGTCTGTAAGAAGAATTTGGTAGAGTAGTTTCTGAAGAGTTTTACATTTTGTATAAACTGCCTGAAAGCAATTTCCTGAATAGTCATCCTTTTTTCTCTGGGAAATTTGCCTAATTATTAGCCCCCCATAGCAAGGCTACTATTTTTCTTTTGTTTCTCAGTGCCGCTCATCGATATATTGTGTTACATCCTCACTTCTCCATATTCATCCAGTAAAAGCACTTATGCAAATCATACTCAAAATGTGAGTATACAAAACAGCAAAAATTGGACGCTCAGTGGTAGTCACATGGGCAAGCACAGGGCCAAAACACATGCAATTCCAAACAAGAATGAATCAACACAGTCTCACTAAAGTTTCCACTAAAACAGAGCACCCATTGGCCCTCTCTGATCCTTTCTGTTGTTTCCCTGTTGGTTACAGTAATTACTCTCTCATCATACTCAGGAAATGGTAGCATGATCTATATCTGTTTAAAGGGATGCTGGTCTAGTCTAAACACTATAGAGACGTAGTCTCGCCTGGCTGCATGGTCACTGGGTGTGGACATCAGCCGCAGTCATACAAACAGCATACAGACCAGGGTTCTCATAGGCTGGAAAGAAATGCCCCAGTTATTGATCAAGAAGTGAAACAGAGAGACCAAGCATATCAACAGCTAGAGAGTAAACAGTTAAAAAACAAAGCAGAGAAGCACACTTAGCTTAAGGCAGTAACCATTGATTGCACAAAGCCCCCATACAGGCGAATCACTGAAAGGTCAAGGAAACTAAATTTTCTGGCTTTTTAGGTAATAAAATAATATGTTGTGTGTAAATGTTTCAAAATGTTGTATGTATTAAAGTTTCTAAATGTACTCTTCATTCCCCAGTTTATATATGTAAACTAAATGGCAAAAACAGCCAGTGTAGTCACAATCATGAACAAACTTATATGATTGACTGTACAGACTTACAGCTGTTTAACTGCCTATTCATGTTGACATTCAGTGCACCCCAGTGCTATCCCTGTTAGCAACAAGTAACTTATCCACCTGAACTCAATAATGAAGATGGCTACATACTTTTGGCCATATAGTACACATCAGTACTAAAAGCATAGTAAGAAACATGGCTAATTTTATTCTAAGGAAAAAACTGTGGTAGGAAAATGAGCATGTAAAAATTATGACACATGCATAAAACCACACAAATATTACAAATAGAGTGGTATAATTCAAATATAATTGTATTTTCTAAGGTCATTTTTACAGAAGAGCTCTGAGTGAAGTGAAAGTGTGTTTAAACAGCTTTATATTTCCTGATGCCCTTTATGCCATTATACCACTGTTGTCAGAACAAACCCTTCTATCTAAAAAATTATAACTTTACAAGAGAAGGAAAAATACACTCTACTTTTAATGTAAGTCAGTGGAACCAGTGAAGACTGTAGGACTGTAGTGTATGTGAGGACTGTAGAAAGAGTCAAGAGAGAAATGCTACATAAGAGAATAAGTGTGTGCAATGGCCACTAAGCAAGAGGTACACAATCTTACACTCAGTTTATTTAAATAAACTGAAAAATGTGTAATTGTATCAAAAGGTGGTTAAGATCTGTAGGCTCCAATAAAACAAAATTCATCAGGGCTGAGAGCAACACCAGGACGGATCCTTTGAATTAAAGAGAAAGGAAGGGCAGGAAGAGAGACAACAGAAGGAAAGATGGACTGTGGAGAAGTTAAACACAGGGAGAGAAAAGGCTAAAAATGTAATCTGACCTCCCACAGGGGACCAACATCTGAAACTTGTCCAAACACTGCATGTTTTTTAAGTAAATAGCTGACATGCTTAAGCATAAGCAATTTATACTGGGATGGACTAGATGTGGTACAAAGAAACAGACAGAATAACAGTGGTTAGTTAAAAAGGCAGAATCAATGATTTACCGGATTTCACATTTTGAGATTATGATTTTGACAGTACTGCTATATCTATTAATTTCCGCTAGTAAAATTTATATACTTGATATCAAAAACTTAATTTTTACTAGTAAGAATTGAATTGCCATAGTTAAGACTTGTATAGCTGGTGTCATTTTAGACTAAAACGGCTTGCCACACTAGACTGCTTGTGTATAGACCCTGCACTATACCAATAAGAGTCCTTGGGCAAGACTCCTAACACCACCTTGGCTTGCCTACCAGTGTAAAATGATCAAATTGTAAGTCGCTCTGGATAAGAGCGTCAGCCTAATGCCATAAATGTAAATGTAAATGTTCTTCACGCTTCTCACTTCCAGTCTTTGATTCCAGCATTTTAAAAAGCAAACCTAAGTTTCTGAGCTAATAAATGCTGGATAGATTAGTTCCATCGCTGTTCTATAGTGAACTCAGTACTGCTTGTTTATTTAATTTATTTAACTTTTATACCCTACACTTTAGGCTATACTCTTACTCAAGCAGTTTTTGGTAGCTAACTTACATTTGAGTCATTACCCTACTATAATGGAGCAACAAAACTTTCACTTGAGGATATAATGTATGGCAATAGCTTACATCGACAACGTAGGCTACAAATAAAACGAAGAGTTCTTGTACGATTAATCTACAACAACCGGGCAACTATCTTTGCAATAATTTATGACACGTCGAGGTGGCTAAAAGTGCGAGTATGCATAATCGTTCATTAATAAGGTTTTTGCTCAATGCTTGAAAAAAGCAAGGTCCTTGTTCAAATTCGACTTTTACTTGAGCAGAGAGAGAGAGAGAGAGAGAGAGAGAGAGAGAGAGAGAGAGAGCGAGCGTGTGTGCGTCCGTTTCTGCCCCAACGGTTCGTAGTGAGGAGCAGAAGGAGCTGCCTCAGTGGGAAAGTTTGCTGTCTGAACGTGAACGCTCACTGGAATATAACATTCACGGATCTCATTAATCACAGGGAAGATGATTCATCTTGATCAGGTAATTTGCTGAAGTAAGAAATGCTACCTTATACGCTCTAACGGGTTAATTAGTGGCAACTGTAGGCTGTTCCAAACTGGTACACAGAAGGCTAGTGTTGACTATTCCTGTACACTCCATTTGCTTTGACAGCTTTTGACCTTACAAGTACAGTAAAACTAAATCCTGTTTTTGTGAAGTGGGTAGGAACGTTGGCTTGTTCTGAATATGGTATGAAGTGTTGGAGATTTATGGCGCTTTACTGTACTTTATGCCATAGTACTGTAACAGGCATACTAGATAGTACCTAAATTGCTTTCTTCTATCTATCTATTCTTGTAATTTTGTACATGTTACAGGGGCTGGTCATTATCAGTATGAGGTCTTACAAAGTATGACCTCACAAATGGCAATACACAAACTGCCTTGGCATCAGTTACCCAACTTTACCAAACCTTCATTGTGTTTTATTACAGTATTGGAGGAAGTACTCAAAGTAAGCCTCTATTACCATGCTGTAGCCTTTGTGTGCAGTATTCTTGTGACACATCAAAAAGCTGAGTATTGACACAGTTTTCATTTTATTGGTAGGTAATGGCCCAATAAATTTACTCCATTCATTTGTCACTGTTTTTATGTATTGTATTTCTGATTCTCTCAAGAATTATTGATTAAGTATACAATGTATAATTATTTATTCTGCATAATTCAGATTACAGAGTGTGCTAGGTGTCATGGCCTCCAGGCATATTTTAAAATACTATTGTACATACCTGGACACGTCTTCATACTATTGGTGGGGTCTCAAATTCTTGTGTATGCATTATTGTTGATAGGATGATGCAAGCCATTTGTCTAGATGTTCTTTATGTTCACATGATACCACCAAACATACTTGTGCTACATTACTGAGATGAAGCACCTTGCACTAATCGCCAGTCTTGACATAAGTCATCAAATTATTAAGATTAAGTTACAAGTTATGCATTAATTGAACGTTTGAGAATGGATAAAATTGATTTCATTAGAAAACTAGTGAGAAAATGAAATTTTAAGGTTTTAAGGTATCTTCAGTTTGGTTTTAGGTACCTTTCATGACATTAGAAAAGGGTGCTTTTTAGGGTTCCTGTCATGTTATTCAGATCAAGAGTCATTGAAGTAAGGTCATTGGGTAAAGACAAAAGAATCATTATCTCGTGTGTTTATTCACCTGGTAAGTTACAGAGCACTACAGCCTATCTGAGAGTTTGGCCAGAAAGCACCAAAATTAAGCAAGTTCTTAACTACTGAAGTTATTAAATGAAAGAATCAGGTGGAGGAAACAGGGACAAAAGATCATGGCTTGAATATATGAGTACTTGAATATATGGGTGTTAAAATGCATTAATGCATCGTGATGCAATGATCTGACTGTGGCAATTCTACCGCATCAATTTTGGAAAGTTGTAATCAATTATAATAATACTGGCTAAAATAAAATACTCTAGCTATTATCAAACACAATAATCCTCTAAAACAGTGCATTGGTTTTATTTGTATTATATTGTCTGCATTGTGCTACTGCTGTAAACAGTTCCTCCATTCACATTTTTGTGTTTTGTGCATTTTGAAAATTTTGAATCATATCTGAATAACTGAATCAAGTAAAATCTTAGTGAAATTTGAGATTATCATGCAATGGGGGACAGAGATTCTTCCCATAATCTCATGCAGATCTTTCATTTCAGTAAACAATAACCTGTTTAAAGTATGATAAAATAGGTTTGTAGTGCCTGTTCATAAACTGGCAGTTTTGTGTAGGTTTGCAGAGAGAACACGGAGAAGAACACAAATGTGTTTCCAATCTTGGACACGTTCCCAGGAATGTGTTCACACACGCGGACCCCGTTATTCTGCGGTTTCTGAAATTTACATGCGCCTCCCCTATGGCTGCACTTCTTCTGCTTTCCAGAGCACAGCCATGATTGCACTGTTCGTATATTTTGTGTTACATCAGGACAAGGTTTTTGCAATGTATGCTTTGATGGCTTTTTAATCTGGTCACTTAATGTCGATTCAGGATGATCATGTTGATATGTAGCATCTGTGACCTCCAGAACAATGCTAATTGACAGTGCATTTATTAGAAAAATGATGCATGGATCACCATGTTTAATGCTTTTAATTTATTCATGAAGACACCAACATCATGAAGATGCAATTTTCCCATTACTCCAAATGTAATTGATCAGCCAAGACATATTTTCAGTTTTGTAATGGAGCTTTTGACGCAGACACAGCTAACAAGTAATGAAAGGCAATTTACATTGTGCAAATTGCATGCCTAAATCATCACATACATGCCTTAAATCACAAGTAATGTCAAATAGACTTGCTTATGCAGTTTTTGATACTGTATGACATACTGTTATCTAGTATGTAGGTAACAAGGACACAAGGGCTGCCTGCCGGAGCAGGATGACAGCAACAACACTCCCAGTGTACCATAATACTCTATGTCCATGAACCCTCATATCTGCGCCTTTTATCTAATGGGAAAAAAAACGTACTACCAAAGGCTAGGCTGAACAAGTAGGTTTTTAGCCTAGACTTAAAAAATTAGGTTGGGTCTGAGTCCTGAAAACTGACTAGAAGTTAATCACAAAACTGAGGACTTTGTATTAAAAGGCTGTATTACATCAGTTATGTAACTTCACTTATTCTAGGTACAAATAGTTAGCCAGCAACATGTGTTCTAAGTAGGTGTGAGAGTTTCTAATAAGAGATTCACTCAGTTACTGAAGGGTGAGGTCACTTAGACCTTTATATGTCAGTAAAAGAATTTTGTATTAAATGTGCAATTTAACTATAAACCAATATATGTTTCTCTGGATTGAAAACTGGCTTTAAATAAGACAGTTTGTTTCTAGCAGCTTTCGGACAAAGAAGAAGAACCTCTGTTTTGTCTGTGTTGGTTGAAGTTAAGAATTATGACAAGTAAGTTGAAGTTTGTTATTTTCTTCAATATATACAATTATATGTCATCAGTGCAGCAGGGAAAATTAATGCCATGTTTACTGATAATGGTAACCAGTGGTAGCATATATAGTGTGAATAATAGAGTTCCTAAAACAGAGCCTTATAGAACACCATACACTAAGAATAGATGATTCACTGTTTACATTCACAAACTGATAGCACTCAGGGAGGTAAGGTCTGAACCAGGAACGGGCTATTCCTATTAATTCTACATGTTTTCTTCTAGCCTCTCTAGTAGTAAGTTCTAACAGAATCAGGAAAGATACTTTTCCTTGGTCAGAGAATAATAAGAAATCATTTACAGTTTTCGCTAGTGCTGTGTCTTTATTATGATACCTTTTTTTCATATATGCGATTGCTATGCAAATAGGAACTTAATTGTTGTGCCACAGCTTTTTCCAAAATCTTTAATATAAAGAGAAGATTTCAGGTCTATAATTTGATCAAGGGGATCAAGATTACATTTCTTAATCAGAGGTCTAATTACTGCTAGTTTATGAGTTTTTGGCACATAACCAAGGCTAATAGAGTAGTTCATTACCAACAAAAGAAGCGTGGTTCATTTTGAGGAAATCATTTTAATTAGCTCTGTTTGACTGTTTCATTTTATTCTGCAAAAATTAATAAAATCATGGCTGTTATAGGCTTATGGCATCTGGGGTGCAGTAACGGTTTGTTTTTTAGTTTGTAATTTAGAAATTGTGCTAAATATTAATCTAGGATTGTTCTTATTATTTTCAATCAGAGGGGAGAGCGTGCTGCAGTGAGTGCCTTTCTATATGAGCAAGCTTTTGGTGCCTTATTCTTTTACTTTTTAATGGAGCCACTTTATCAAGAGTAGAACGAAAAGGATCTTCTAAGCACTCAGTCATCATATCTACATCAGTAGGTTCAGACAGACACCTGAATCTAGATCTAGGATGTCATAGTCCACTTTAAAATAGTGTGATAGTGTGGTGATAAACATAAATTAGAATGAAAGTGAATATATCCTAATCTGAAATTACTGTGTTCTGTTTACACCAAAGGTCAAAATGAAGTCAAGAGCATGGCTGCAGTAATAAGTGGGCCCCATTTTATTTTAAACGAAACCAACAGTCTAAGATAAATACAAATGTCTTACTCAGTGGATCCTGTGGTTTGTTAAAGTCAATATTAAAATCTCAAACAATTATTACTTTATTCGAGAGTGTTATCAAAGGTGATAGAAAGTCAGTAAAATCCTGTAAGTACTCAGAATACAGCTCTGGTGGCCTATAGATTGTAATTTGTGAAAATTAATTCTTACACGTTCCTAGATCACAAAGCTTTTGTATTCCTAATATGCCTCTTAAATGAGAGCTATGTACATAACTGTAGCCTGTGCTATATTTAGAGCAAAGTATTCATCAGGTCTTATTATGTTTCTCTGAGGCACAGAGCATCAAAATCATTATCAGTAATAAATCTATTACAACAACAGTCTTAAGATGTAAGAGATCTTATGTTAAGCAGTCCTAGCTTTAGACCAGACATGCCCAAAGTCCGGCCCGCGGGCCAAATCCGGCCTGTGTCTAAATTTAGACTGGCCCGAAGCATGTCATAAAATCAATAATATGTGGCCCGCTGGCACAATTTCCCACAGTAAACAATACACAGGCATGCACACACAAAAAAGCACTCTCATAACGTGAGCCCTGTGTGAACTTTCACCCCTGTGGTATTTTTTTAACACATTTCTAAAATGGCGACTGGTGCAAAACCGAATAAAAAGAGGAAAGTTGATAACGAGGGCCGCCGTTTCCAGGACAAGTGGAAGTCGGAGTACTTTTTCACTGACATACGAAACAATTGTCTGCTTAACATTAACATTTATGGCATTTGGCTGACGCTCTTATCCAGAGCGACTTACAATTTGATCATTTTACACAGGAAGGCCAAGGTAGTGTTAGGAGTCTTGCCCAAGGACTCTTATTGGTATAGTGTAGGGTGCTTGCCCTGGTGGGGGATTGAACCCCAGTCTACAGTTTGAAAGGCAAAGGTGTTAACCACTACACTAACCAACCACCACATGAACCGCATGAACCGCAACAAGAACCGCGTGAGGACAAGACTAAGTGACTCTCACCTGCGCGACATCTTGCGCATCAAAACCACTGCTTTTGAGCCAGACCTGGCCTGTTTACTGCAGTCAAAACACCAATATTACCCATCTCATTAATACAACAATAACAATAATAAAATAAACTCAATACATGTAATAAAAAAATTCATTCAACTTTCATAAAATCGTTCATTTGTATTTATTTTATTATTATTGTAATCTTTAACTATCCTGGTAATGCAATTGACAATAGATTCTGATTTGCAATATCAACCTATCTGCAGACAGCAAAGGATATAGTTACATATTTACAAGTTAATTTACAATGGTAATGGTTCGAGGAATGTCAGTCCGAATGGTCGGCCCCTATACATTTTCATCTAACCAAATCTGGCCCCCTTTGCAAAAAGTTTGGACACCCCTGCTTTAGACCAAATGTGCTGTCAACAAACTTTGAAAGAGTTTTTGAAATTTTGTTTGATTTGGTAAACACACACAGTCTCAATCGAATGGAACCTATGTAGTGTCTCAAGGTAGTTACGGTTGGTTTAAGCTGTCTGTCTCCTGCCTGGCCTTGGCCCTGGTTTGTCAGGCAACTGTCTGATGGCTATCTGAGAGACTACAAGCTATTCTACAAGAAATGAGAGCCAGATGGGGCCAAAGCACATTATCACATTGTATATCACCTGGGATAACCTTAAAGTTATCTTTGGTTATTTCTGACTGCCGCAGATGAACATCTTAGTACCTACATGAATGACTGTCCTAGAATACCATGGGTAGCTAACAGCTTCTGGTTCTCTCTAATGTCTGCCTCCCTGGTACCTGTTTACAGCTAACTGTTACTGGCACCCCTAAAGGACAAGCCATTTTCATGTGCTGTAAAATAGCATCACCTATAACCAGAGCTCTTTCAATACTCATCTCAGAGGGTGTCTCACTGAGTGGGGCAAACCTGTTGGACACTATGTGTCTAACTATGAGATGCCACACATTCACCCTGCTGTGAGGGCTCTGCTGCTGAAGTTGAGGGTATGCTTACTCTCCACTCTCTTCTAACAGCAAGTCTGAGCCCTGCTGACTAGCCCTGCTCTTTTCTAATTTCCAGATGCACACTTCTAAATGTATAATCTTCTCAGGCATAGCTAAACATGTAGCACTAGCTGTAGAGTAGAGCAATAGCTCTAGGTCTGCCATACTGATACTTATATTGCTTTCTCAGCTTTACAGGTGTCTTGCGAATCCAATGAGTGAAAGTAACCTCTAAAAATTGGTGGTTGTAATTTATTGCAAGAAATATGCAACAACTACTTAAAAAAGTAAAAAAAATGTAAAAACAGCAAGAGAGTAGCAAAAGATAGCACAGAAAACAGTAAACATTCCTCCCAGCCACAAATAAGAATAGGAGCAGATTCATCCCTCACCAAGGTAAAAAAGCATATCTTAGTGTCAAAACCCACAATGTTGCTGCCCAAAAAAATCGCTAAGATTTTATCCTTATTGGTCCATTCGTCATGAAATTTAAAGGGCATGTTTTTTGTTCACATTATGCAGAAAAGTTATCATTTTTAGTCATTTTGAAATTACAGAAATGATAAGCTAAACTTTTTAAATTTTACTTAAGCACTTCATGTGGTTTCAGGTGAACATATGATGATTTAGGCATGCAGCTTTACAGTGCTAATTTGAAGGACATAAATTTCAATTACTTGTTAGCTACAGAAGCAAATATCAAACTTCCAGCATGTTATAAGGTGATGGACTACATTTAGGATGATGAGGATTTTTTTAACCATACTGATGCTTTACTGCTTGGTTTTGTGGCATATGTGGCAGGACTGATAATGTTATAATGTTTATGATGATCTTTATCCCTCAGGGACACATAATTTCAGTGCAGCCACTTGCGCATCCAAAAAGCCAAAAGGACTGAGGGAACTGAAGAGAGGGACAAGAGGAGATGAGTGATTAGCAACTAATCCAGGACATGACCAATCCTGAAGGAGCTATTGCAAAGATTACTGCATTTACTTTATTTCCTTTAAAAGCCTTTTTTATCTATTTTTCCCTGACCGACGTGGATTAGTGAAATGTTGAACATGGACCAGGGGAGTCTCTGGCCAGGGCATGGTGTGTACATGCAAGGATAAAATACCAAACATGTGCTGGACATCCCTTGGAGAACACACTACAGCATGGCCTTCAGTGCACAGTCTGGCTAATTCGAAAAGGAAACTGTTTGTTTATTTTAGCTGCATAGCAAAAACTTCACTTAATATACTTAAGACTTGTTGAGTACTTAAATATTTTTGGTTTTATTGGATCATTGTTGGTGGATAACACATCAGATTTTGTCAGGAGATGTGACCACAAGACTCTGTATCAATACAGTCTTGAATTATGCAATTAAGTACATTGCGAACAGAGAGGTTACTGAAGTACTTTAAGTCAAACAGAATATCATACTTGAGCTTTTCTTGAGGGCATGAGACCTGTGTGACAAAAGAAAAAAACAAAACTAAAAGAAAGGTTTCAAATAAAGGCTAGGAATTGGAGTGCAAACAAGACCAAATTAAAAAAGCCCACTTGAAAGCTGATGAATCCTGTTGAAGCGTTGTAATAAGTCATTAATGAAGTCAAGCTAACATGTCTGGGAGGCCAGTGTTAAGCCCATAAAACATGCAAACCTATAAATGTGTGTTACTCTGTCAAAATGTTTAAGGAGCAATGGCCATTATGCATTCCATATTGAAATAACAGCAAAAAAGCCCAGATTTAGTGAAGATGTTTTTGGCTATAAATAGGTTCTCAAATATAAATATTCATATAGAAGGTTGTGGGCTGCAAAGGTTGTAAAGAACTTGATTCTTTTAGTCTTTCTTAGTCTGAGATTGAGAAACTCTTCACTTAAATGGGAGGCTTTTGCAATAGGATATATTGCAACTGAATGCCTAAAACACAATTTGTTACCCCCCATGCTTAATTTAAGGACTTTATACATTTTAAAAGCAGTGGACTTCAGCCTGAAGAATTTGAATGGGACATAACCTAGTTTTCCAAAGCCTAGAATCAGTAGTATAACTAACTATGCAGCAAATTAATAATTTTTGTATCCACACATACCACCATGTCACTTTCTTTTTTGGAAAAAAAAAAACAGGGCCTGTGATATTTGCTTAAAACCTGGTCTTCCTCAACATGTAGAAGTGGATTCTCTCAAATTCTGTGTAGAAGTTTTATGGTTTCTATCTTGAACCACAACACATACCAAATTTATTTCTAAACTTGTGCTGAGTACATTGTCGTGGAAAATTTTCTCTGAGAAACATTTTGATCAACTGCAGTTTTTTTCATTTGTGCTTAGATGAGCACTGAGCCATGCATAGTTTTGCACAAATGGCACTGTGTGGAACATTTTCTGTCAAGATCAGGCCAGATTCTTCTCACTACATAGTAACAAACCTCAAAAAAGAAACTGCTGGAATACAAGTTTTTTGCTGAAAGGCCATCTAACTAAAAAAAAAAAAACGGTTTTGAGTTTTTTGTTTTTGTGTTTTGGGTAATCACAATTGTCAGCTGCAGTCATGAACTTGGGCAAGCTGTCTGGACTGAAGGGCCTGGTGTCTCACTCACCAGGGAAGCGCAGATTCAAGGGTGATTTGACCCCAGATATGATTAGCCCACCACTAGGTGATTTCCGCCACACCATGCACGTGGGCAGAGGGGGTGATGTATTCGGAGACACGTCTTTCCTTAGCAATCATGGTGGGGTAAGGAGTGCTGGTGATGGAGACTCCATTGCTGCCTCAGAGAAAAGTGAAGGCTTCTTCTCTCGCACCCTGCGCCATGTCCGCAAAACCCCAGACAGGCCACAGGGGGGGTCCAAAGACCTTTCTCCCCCACCTCCACCCATTTCCCCCATCATAAAAAATGCAATCTCCCTCCCTCGTCTGGACATGGACTCACCCAACAGTTGCAAAGTGGTGTTTCCCAGCACACTGAAAACCCCTGAGGACTCTACGTGCTCCTACGGTAAGGCCAAAACAATACCACACATGTGCTTTTA
Organism: Pygocentrus nattereri; assembly: GCF_015220715.1. NCBI lineage: Eukaryota > Metazoa > Chordata > Actinopteri > Characiformes > Serrasalmidae > Pygocentrus > Pygocentrus nattereri. The sequence continues at coordinate 13,820,828 of NC_051223.1, forward strand.
CAATTAACCTCCCAACCTTGTTTACTAAGTACCACTTTTTAGGATATGGCCAAGATTTAATAAATCGATAAAAAAAACTTTACACTGTTAAAAATGAAAGTCACTTCTTGGGATGATGGCTTAGTCAGTAGCAAACCTTGGATACCTGAAGTCACTCAGATTTTGTTTTTATACATGTTTAATACACTGTATAGAATATTTGTTGTTTTAACTAGCATGGTAACACTTGGTGCAACTGTCAGATAATCTAATAATTCATACCAACAGCAAGATTTTTTGAAGCCCAGCAACACCTTAGCAGTCCATAGCTGGAAGGCTAAGATGAGAAAATGCCTGATAGGATGGAAATGGAAAGAGTCCTAGCTAGAGGAAAAATTGTGTAAAAAAATAATTCTTTATAGTTTACTGAGATGCAGAACCAAAACTGATAACTTTTGACTAAGAAGTTTTAGTTAACTCAAAAAAGCTGTGTAATCAGTCAAGTTGAGCTAACTTCTCATTTTTACAACTTACTAGTAGACGTACAACTGATATTTTCCTGAGGCCCCCTTTTAAGAACCACTGCAAAAACCTATTGCTAGCAAGATCATTGTAAAGACTGAATTTGCTTTAGGACTTTGTTATACTCTTATATAGACCTTCTTATTGATCTGATATTATATATTATACCGTCTATAAAATATCTATAAATATCTATATATATCTATTAATATCTATTTATAAATAATTTTAAAAAGTTTGCACAGCTAAAGCAGTTTCAACTATCTTGAAATCAGAATTTTTTCCATACTTCTCTCCATATTTATAGATAAGATTGTGTTAGAAATCACAAAGACTTTTCTGAGATTAATTAGCAACTTCATGTGGTTAGCAGTATGTGCTATGGGTGCTATTGCAGCACAACCAACAACTGATGATATTTTGCACAAAAAACATGATTTGTCAGAAGGCAAAGATGTAGCATTATTTTATTTGGCCTTTGTTTCACATGTCCAGTCACTGCTGTTTATGCTGGCCGCATGGCGAACATCCAACTAGAATTTTCTGCCAAATGCCAAAAGGATTATTTCATGTTATTTGTGAAGCTAACACCTACTAACTCAACTACTAGCTCAAACTTAGTTATGGGGAGCCGAGCTACCTTTGAAAGCACTCAAAAAGTTTCAGCTCCTGAGGGAAGAAATTAAACTTGCTGTTCTCTTTTTGTTTCTTTTAAAATGGAAAGTATCTTTAAGCTTTTGCAATTTGTTGGTTACAATAGCCTTGTAGCTCGTGCAAAGCTAAATAAGGAAACGGCTGACGCCAATTGTGTCATGGCTGATCGACTACATTTGGGGTAAGGGGAAAATTGTGTGTAATGTGAATTTCATGAGATGATTAAACACATGCACATGTCAAAACAGCATCAGACAATTATCTTTTCCACATACCAAAAAAAGTTAAGAAGAGAGGAGACGATATTTTATTTTGGTCTTTGATCTGTGTTTTTCATACTTCAGACAAACTGCAAAAGAGTTCATTTTTTTGCTCTAACAAGCTACACTAAAAGAGCAATCTTGCCAGTGTTTGTTTTGATTGAACTAAACATGCCAAGTCTGAACACACCCAAGTCTGATATAGCATTAAGAGCTTTCCTAAGCATGGGATCAAACCCCAGACTGCAGAGTGAAAGGCACAGTTGTTACCTACTACACTACACCAACCACACATTTCTCCTTATTCAATTGATTAAGGGTAGTTTACCTCAGAGATTTCTATATATTTTTTAGCAAAAGCTTGTTGAAGTTAAACGGTAATCTGCACTGATATAAACTATGCATGAGGGTTGACTGTGGATTTGTTCAGCAAGTGCAAAGTTCTAAACATCTTTAAAATGCCCTTTAGTCACTGCCATCTGCTGGTGAAAGGAAAGTAAAATTGTAAAGGGGTCGGTGACCAATATGGAGGAGGCTAGATCACTCAACCTAAAAGCAAAGCAAGATGAAGATAACTTTTCAGCAGCTTTAAATAATGTCATTTAAACTTTTCACGGTTTTTACAATAAGTCACATTAGTGTACTTATCAGAACCCCTTGATCCAGTGAGAGGCAGGATGGAACTACTTAACAATAAACAAATATTATTTTTGGTGAATTGTTTTAGACTTTTTTTTTTTTTTTACTTTTAACTTGTAAACATGTAAACCAATGGCTGTTATATACCAAATTGCTCCTTCACCCACATTCAAAGCAATAGCACATGAACTCTAAAAACAGTTCCTACTTTCTGTTAGTAATAATAATAGTAATAATAACATATATTTTATTTGTGTAGCACCTTCTCCAAAAACTCAGAAAGCTTAATAGAAAAATACACAAATCTAAGACAAAGCAATGTACAGTCAGATAAAGAAATATCATAAGACCAGTGTAGCAAATATAAATACAAAGAAACAAATATATTATTATTGTTTTCTCCTCCTCTCTGTAGGTATAGAGTCTGGTTTTGTGACACTGCCCAGGATTCTCCATACAGACCATTCACTGCAGGGCAGCGCACCCTCTGGCTGCTCCACCCAAATCCATTGCAGCACCCTCACAGACATGGCCATTCTGAACCTCTCCTGCTCAGACACACTCAGTCCCTCTGACTCCATCACCTCCTTCACCATAGACCTTGGTCCCTCCCTCATGTCTGAGGTTTTCGCCGTGATCAACAGTCCTAATGTCCACCAGGAAACTAACAAAGTCTCTGAAGTGGAGCATGAGCCTGATGCTCCATTTGAGTTGGTGAATGGCAAAGCAGGAATGGGCCTGCACCCCAGAACCTCACTGGTGGATTCTCTTCTGAGAGAGGATTCTGAGGGCCTGAGCTGTTTGTGTGGTGTAGAATCAGGGTGTAAAGATGTAATGAACAGCGAAACCCCAAAAAGGCCTATCGTGGGGCAGGTGCGGTGTTATACTAGAGAAGAACATGGCATGGAAGCTGAGAGATTTCAGATGGCTGGTAATGTGCTGGCACGTCATTATGGTAGTGGAACAGAAAAGAATACTAAAATGAGCTTCTGTCAAAAGAGGCCTAACACTGACCCTGATGAAGAAGAGATCAAAGTGTAGCCTATGGGAAAAATGTTCTTGAGACAATCAAAAGTTTAACTGAAGCTCATATTACATGTTTTGTTCTAAGTGAAGGTAAGTTAATATATCCTGTACAGGGAATAAACTGTATATAAAATATTTAATTTTTTTCTGTACATTTTAGTGCTAAATTTAACATATTGGAAAACAAGAAAATATAAAAAAAAATTTAAATTTGCTTTTAAAATGGGATTTAGCAAATAAACGGTAATTGTGCATTAAAATGCTCTCTTTAGAGCATGTGTAAATATTTTCACGTATAAAAAAAAACAAAAAAACAAAACATGTAATTTGACTAGGGACTCACAGACCTGCATCTCTTGTTATGGACAAAAGCCTTTTTTTTCTAGAAAAGTGTGAGTTAAATGGATTTTTGTACTTTATTTGGACTAAAGATGGACTGGTGACCTGTCCAGGGTATATCCTGCCTTCTGCCCAATGACAGCTGGGATAAGCTCCAGCACCCCCCATGGCCCAGAAGAAGGAGAAGCGGCTTAGATGATGTGTGAATGTGTGTGTGGGTGTGTAGGTGTTTGGACTAAAAACAAAGCTTATCTTTATGTTTGTAATTCATTGAACTAAGTGCAACATGTGTAGATGAAAACATGCATTGAATGATTGGTGAATGAAATGCTTATTGGAGTCACTGAGAGATGTGGACGGTGAGAGAAGAAAGTATGTGGACTGGATGTTTGAGTATCTTTTTTTATGTGTACATGTAATATTTAGTGAGTGTGTGATCAAGGCCATGAGAAATGTGACCCAGTTACTGTCACTTTCCTTTATCTGATTATGAACATTAAGGTCGATTGCTAGATCTTAAAGGCACAAACGCAGGCCAGACTGTATGAAAGATACACTTCTATCTGCCAGTTGGTGGAAAATTGAATTCCTTTTCTATTGTAAAGGCTACACTTCATTATGGTATCACCTAATTATATTTTTCCCACATCTATTACAAAAGTGTTTTTTCTAAAAGTATAAAAAAAAATAACCACAACAATATGTACTATTCCTGAATGACAACTTATGGCATACTCACTTTTAAACCACCACTACTGGTGCATTCAAGTGGTTTATTACACATTTATTATTAATCTTCATTTAGACTAGGTGGCATTAATTGTTTGATTTATAAGTCTTGTTGCAAACAAGATTCCCATATAATGGGAAAGTAATTTTTAGTTCATAAAGCAATAAATATTTGCCTCCACAAATTTGATACGAATTTGTAAAATCACTTTTGTCGTGAAGATGTCCTTACATATCATTTGTCTGCCACATCAAATGCTGTGAATTATGACAGTAAATATGATGTTTGTATAAATCTCAACTCCCATATTATGACAAGAGGAGTTGACTCCTCAATGATGTTATGATGTCTGTTGTAGATATGCGGACGTGCTTCTATGCACAGGACATGCACAGTCCTAATGTACCCTTATAAACAATACCAGTTATGTTTCTAATAAAAAAAGACAACAGAAAACTTTGTATGAAAATATTGTTTACATGTATGATTATGATGATATGAATTACTGCTACAACTGTATCAGAGCTAAAAATCCCCAAATTAGTGAAGCATTTTAGCTGCACACATTAATACTGTTAACATACATATGCACCTTCAAATAGAAGTGAAAATGCAGATCTATAGAGTCATGCCTCGCAAAGCTGGAAGAAGTATAATAGTCTAAATAATAAAGTTGTTACATACCACTTCAAATGCAAAAACATTATGTACAAGAAATAAAGAATTGTGTTTTACAAATCATAGATGCCAGTTTGTCAGTTTTAAAAGGTTAATATCTTTTAATATACTTCATCAAAAGACCAGGTATGACATGAGCTGGCATTTATGGGCTGGACTCACTCTATTAACATCATCCATCTGCAGACCAGCCCCTCATTATGCCTCTGGACAAGAAAGTCTTTCATACTTCCCCTCTGTCCCTCCCTTTAAGGAGCCTCCATCAGCCTCTGTCTCTAAGGGCATTCCATTTGACAAATAGGTTAAGGAAAGTATATTATACTGGTAGCCCTGCAAACCTTTGGTTTTACTCAAACTGAATTAACTGCTTTTTTAAAATTTATCACAATCCTATAGCAATGAGCTATCCCCAGCTCAAAGTACAACATATACAAAAGATTTTAGCTAACATACAGCCATATGTGAGCATTATTTTTTTTGTCTGTGCCCATGAATTGCCAAAGATTTCAGTAACCTGCAACCAGCTGAAGCTAAAGTAAAGCTATCTAACTAACTTTAAGGAACTTACATTAACAAATGTTAGTTCAGCTTACCCTGATGACAGAGTGCTTAGCCCATTGCTAAGTGCAGTGCAAAATGCTAGGGTGCCAAAATGTTTTAACTTCATGTTTACAAGTGTTGGGTGTCTGTTCTGTTTTAAAACAAAGCCCCACACTTCCATTAGGAAGTTATGTATGTTGCAAATACACAGTTTGGGCGTGTTGAGGGGTAGTCACTGAAAAATGTAATTAAATTTGGGTGCCAGAGGGCCAGCAGCAGTTCAAGACCTGCAGTTTCAAGACATGCTGTGGTTTGTACCACCCCTCAGAGTTATGGTCATGGTTAGGGTTGCTTGGACTACCTGTTCACAGCTGAAGTTAATAGCTAGCGAGCTAAAAGCCATGGTGTCCAACGTAATTGTTAATCATTAAGAATTTGCCTTTTAATTCATAATGAAAAATAATACCCTAAATGTAAAGTTAAAGTTCAAATGTGTCAAACTATCTTAAGTATAAGCTGACTTACCAGCTACAAAAAAAATATACTAGTTAGCTATTGAAATTGTATACTAACACAGGCACATAAATAACACAGTGTTACTTTAACACAACATGTTTGTAGTTAAGTCTACAGTCACATTATGTTGTTGAAACTGCATGTCTAAATCTGCTTCTGGCTCTGCAGATCTGCAGATGGATGCATCTGGACTTACTGGACTGAGGATGAGAGCTGCTTGGGCAGCTGCTGAGGTGGTAATGGTGGCGGAATTTTAGGTCTTTTGCCAGGGGCCTTACGCTGTGGCCCTGCTTCAGGCAGTGAAGCTGAAGGGGCAGGTGGAGCTTGTGTTTTAGCCACAGGCTGTGTATGTGCTTCAGGAACTGTGGGAAGGGCTGATGCTATGCTTCTCGGCACTGGCGTTGGAGGAATTCCAACCTGGCTCAAGGGAGAAATGGGGGCTTTGGATTTGCCAGAGGTTATAGTCATAGATTCTCTGTATGACCTGGGCTGAATGAAAGACCTCCTTGCTGTAAAACAAAGAAAAAGAGTAATTTGTGATAGGAAAACAAGCTAAATGTACAAGCCATCAAGACTTACTGCAGAGTTTCTGTGTCATTCCTGTTTTAACACATCCAATTTATAAGTAATAAAAAGTAAATAAGTAAATAAATTAGTTATTTAACGATTTTTTTCCTGAGTTGAAGTTGGTGTGCTAAAACAGAGAAAACACTAAAATGTGCAGGATATGGGTAATACATGACCAGGATTGGGAGCAAGTATTAATGGAAGTCATACGTTTAAATGGAGTTGTGATTTTCAGTGTGGGCTCAGGTGAACCATGAGCCTGCCCTGAGCTGCCCTCTCCAGGACTAGAAGCCTTCAGTTGAGTTCGAGCCTGAGTCTGGATCTGAGGCTGGGCTTGGGTCTGAGGACTGGTCTGGACTTGGTGTTGAATATGACAGGGTACTGGATTTGGACTTGGGCCCTGAGCAGATGACTGACTGACTGGAGCAGGAATATTACTCTCCCATACTGTTGCACCACGATTGAGTGGGCCAGTTTTAACCATTATTGCTGGCCCAAAGTCGTTAGATGACGTTGTGCTATGGGATAGAAAAGAACAACATGCTCATAGCTTTAAAAGTTAAAACATTTTTCTTATCCATAAAAAAATTATTTACACAACATTGTTACTGCTCTTAAATCCTAATGTTTGACTACTTTAAATGTTATGTCTTTGAATGCCTATGTGAATTATAGGCCTTGCCGAAATCATGGCATCACAAGCAGTTTTATTCATCAGTTCACTTAGTTATGTAGGTTACTCTGATTCTGTAAGCTGCATAACTCCATCAAGGCAAAAAATGTTTTAAGTTAATTAAGCAATAAATATGTTTGTACAATGACTCTTTCCATGTTTTGTCATAATTTCTTTATACAATATTTGTTTGACAATCATGTCATGATGTACACGTACAGAAACACAGCCTTACTGTAAAATCAATTATAAGTGAGGTCTTGCTAAGAGAAAATCCATATTGAATGATTACCTGTCAGTTTTTGAAACAGAGGCAGGTGGAAAGACACTGTCAGACAGGCTCCTCTGAGATAAAGATGGAGATAGCTCTGGCAGTTCTGGAATGTCAAAATCAATTTCTGCAAAACAGTAAAACTGAATTGAGACAGAGATGTAGAACAGCTGATGCATTTCTCATCTCAGTCTGCAACAGTTAGTTTTCTCTAGATGTTAATTCACTTTTCAATTTCCACCAGCTGCCAAGTAAAAAGAATTCAACTGACAAATACAAAAAAAAGAAAAATTGATTAAAAAGAAACAGCAACATTTGACTTGCAACCATGTGATCAGATTCAAAAGAAAGGTAGGACATTAGCTGACCAAATTTTCAACCTGTTGTTTCCCTTAAGTCAACTTGTCAACAAGCAATTGTGAACTGAAAAGTAACAGTAAAATTTTTTTGGCAGAAGTAACTGCTATTATTAAAACTTATATTTGAAAAAAATTATGCAAAAAAAAAGAAAGCCTTTCTTTACTTTCTTTTGCTAACTGTTGTATACAAGCACTAAACTCAATGTTGTGTGTTATTGCTAATGACATCATGGCTGTGATGATCTACAGCAATCACCAAATCACAGCTGTAATTTTATTTGCGATAACCAGCTCCCTCTTATGTACTATGAGACCTCTGAGGTTGTGCATCTTAATGAAGTAATATAATATAATAATAATGTCCAAAAATGCACTCTGGGTATAAGCCATTTTCAATTATAAGGAAAAATGAAAAGCATTTTAAAAATGGGCCATCATCACCCCCTGCTATAAACAAAGCTAGTCCAATGCTGATGAGGTCAGTAAAAAATTCAAATATGAATGCTACATACATACTACGAGCAAGCTAGTAATTCTAATACTCCTGCTCATAATTGATGTCACCAAGTGGTAAGATACTATATACACATATGTATATAGACATTACATACACAACAAAAACGAAGAAACAGTTTTGTTCTGACAGTGACAGTATATACACTCGAGGAAATAAAATCACTCTATGAAAGGTTTCGACTTTTTCAACATATTCAGACAATAAATGTATCTCCATTTTTGTTGATTTTTAGTTTTCTGCATCATATGAACACAGTGATTTTCCTTTATATTTGGTGAAAATTTCATGATGAATGCACCAGCACAGCAATGCTCTAAAATTGCTTGGAATAAAAAGTAACATTGACTTACAGTAAAAGTAAAGTAAAAGTAAAACAATTTTGCCCTCTCCTTTAAAGTTACCATTTTGGAGATACTTGATTTTTCTTTGGACAGGAGCAATATATATTACTACTGCAAATATGTCAAATTGAGATCAGGTGCACCCAATCAGGTGTCAATAATTCAAACACATTTATTGCATGTGTTAGTGGAAACTGGTCTTACTTAAACCTCAGATATCTGATCTACTTTGTTCTTTTTTATTTAGAGTGTACTGTCCACACTAACATGTCCAGGCCTGGTTGCCCAGCAAATTAAACCCAAGAACAGAACAAAAGATGCTAAAGAAGTCTCCATGAAACCCAAAGTTTCAACACCGTATTTGCATGTAACTCTGTTGATGTGAACGTGCATGCACCATAAGAAAAAGACTGCACAAATTTGACCATCACAGGAAGCGCGCCAGGTGGAAGCATTTGCTGTCTAAAATGAACATCAGGCCAACACTAAAGGTTGCTAATGAATGAGTAGGCAAGGCCAGGACTTCTGGAACAATGTGCTATAGAAAGCTGAGTAAAAGATGTTTTGGCTACAGTACCAGAAACCATGTTTGGCGAAATGAGACTTCATCTGATCAAAAGACCCTCATAAAAACTGTAAAGCATGATGATGGAAATGTTATGGTATGGGCTGCTTTGCTGCCCTAGGGCCTTGACAACCTGCACTGAATCAAGTATGAATTACACTTCATACCAGAAAGTACTTGAGGACAATGTGTCCAACTGTCAAAAAGCAGATGCTGAAGAATTGTACCTTTCAACAGGAATATGATCCCAAATATACAGGTAAACCAGTAAAGAATGGCACAAAAGGAAGAAAGACAGTTATGAGATGGCCAAGTTAAAGCCCAGATCTGATTTCCATTGAAATGCTGAGGACTCCAGATGGTTTGTACATGCAAGAAACTCCTTAAACATTGCAGTTTAAAGAATTCTGAATGGAGGAGTGGGCAAAAAATTATCTCAGTAGATAACAAAACTAGTAGGCGGTTATAAGTATCATTTTCGTGAAGTTGTTTCTGACAAAGATAACAGTTACTGAAGTTAGAGGTGTGCTTACATTTTCTTACAAAAAAGGCAGTTTTTTAAATAAATGATTACAAATTCTAATTTACTATCTACACATACAGTTTAACTTAGGATCCATCCAAAGTCCACAGAAAATAAAAAAGTTCATGGGATGTACCTGACAAAAATAATATTTAAAAAATGTATAACTGAGCAGTGAAAATCATTAAAATTAGGACAAATGTGAACATTGACAAATTAATTATTGATTTTATTTTACTGTGTTTGGTTAACTGATTCCAAAACTCTCCTCAAGAATGCCCAGTATTATTTGTTGCTACTGTTCAACACCTAGTTTAGCTAATCCGTAATAAAAAAAATTTTGCACAGTATTATTTGGCAGCCTTCCACTTCCAAAATCACTTGACTACCTTACCTAACAAAGCTCACAGTCAGAATATTTTAATAAGGTTGACAGTTTAATGTGTCGATGATACTACTTAAATATACACTGCTCAAAAAAATAAAGGGAACACTCAAATAACACATCCTAGATCTGAATGAATGAAATATTCTCATTGAATACTTTGTTCTGTACAAAGTTGAATGTGTTGACAACAAAATCACACAAAAGTCATCAATGGAAATTTGGTAACCAATGGAGGCCTGGATTTGGAGTCACACACAAAATTAAAGTGGAAAAACACACTACAGGCTGATCCAACTTTGATGTAATGTCCTTAAAACAAGTCAAAATGAGGCTCAGTATTGTGTGTGGCCTCCATGTGCCTGTATGGCCTCCCTACAACGCCTGGGCATGCTCCTGATGAGGTGGCGGATGGTCTCCTGAGGGATCTCCTCCCAGACCTGGACTAAAGCATCTGCCAACTCCTGGACAGTCTGTGGTGCAACGTGGCGTTGGTGGATGGAGCGAGACATGATGTCCCAGATGTGCTCAATCGGATTCAGGTCTGGGGAACGGGCGGGTCAGTCCATAGCTTCAATGCCTTCATCTTGCAGGAACTGCTGACAGACTCCAGCCACATGAGGTCTAGCATTGTCCTGCAATAGGAGAAACCCAGGGCCAACCGCACCAGCATATGATCTCACAAGGGGTCTGAGGATCTCATCTCGATACCTAATGGCAGTCAGGCTCTTTTCATTGTGCGGCCCTCCAATGAAATGTCACCCTACACCATTACTGACCCACTGCCAAACTGGTCATGCTGAAGGATGTTGCAGGCAGCAGATTGCTCTCCACGGCGCCTCCAGACTCTGTCACGTCTGTCACATGTGCTCAGTGTGAACCTGCTTTCATCTGTGAAGAGCACAAGGTGCCAGTGGTGAATTTGCCAATCCTGGTGTTCTCTAGCAAATGGCAAGCATCCTGCACGGTGTTGGGCTGTGAGCACAACCTCCATCTATGGACGTCCGGCCCTCATACCATCCTCATGGAGTCGGTTCTAACCGTTTGTGCAGACACATGCACATTTGTGGCCTGCTGGAGGTCATTTTGCAGGGCTCTGGCAGTGCTCCTCCTGTTCCTCCTTGCACAAAGGTGGAGGTAGCAGTCCTGCTGCTGGGTTGTTGCCCTCCTACGGCCTCCTCCACGTCTTCTGGTAGCGCCTCCAGCCTCTGGACACTACGCTGACAGACACAGCAAACCTTCTTGCCATAGCTCGCATTGATGTGCCATCCTGGATGAGTCCGTCTCATGCTACCACGAGTGTGTAAGCACCACCAACATTCAAAAGTGACCAAAACATCAGCCAGAAAGCATAGGTACCGAGAAGTGGTCTGTCTTGCTAATTGCCAATAATTTCCACCTGTTGTCTATTCCATTTGCACAACAGCATGTGAAATTGATTGTCAATCAGTGTTGCTTCCTAAGTGGACAGTTTGATTTCACAGAAGTTTGATTTACTTCGAGTTATATTGTGTTGTTTAAGTGTTCCCTTTATTTTTTTATATTTACAATATATACTCAAAATAGGCATATTAGTACCTTAATGACTTTCATTAATTTTATTCAAATATCATGGTGACATTCAATTCAACATATGCAAAACCAATTCATTACTTTTTTTCCATACACACATACTGCATAGACTCAGACTACAACTACAAACTACAAAATGATGACACATTCTGCATTACCTTCAGGGAACAGGATGTTGGCATATTGTATAAGTGGTTCTATAACTGTCACAACTTGGACTGAGGAGGCAGAAGCCATGTCCAGCAGGGAGGTTTCTCTGAGAAAGAGAAATGATTCATGACATCAAGCACCTCTTGATTCAAATTCCCACTTACACTAACCAGCCTACTTGTAATAAGTTGTTTTTTTTGTTTGCTTACTATTATTATTGTTAGAATTATTTTGGCTAACCTTATAAATGCTGTTACTTCTGGGGAGTAAATTAAGTATAAAAACTCCATGGATCATAACTCAACTGATATGCCAAAAAAGTATCTTAAGCTTAATTAGTAATGTAATTAATTTAATTGTAATGTAGTTTACAAAAGAATACGAGTTAAATAAAACAACTGAATTTTGATGTTAAACCTGTGTGAGCACCTATTTTAAAACAGCTTGGTGTACAGACCTGTATGTGTATGTGTGCGTGTGTGTGTGTGTGTTACACTCACCCCTCAGTACGAGGCCACAGTAGATTAGGTCCGAGCACTATGGCAATATTACTTGGAGTCATCCTGTTCACGGCTTGCTGTTCTGACAAACATGCCAGAAACTGTATAAGGTATCTAAAGCAGTAAGGGAGAGGTTTGACAAATTTACCATTTTTTTCTTTATTCCAAATGTTATCAACAAACATAAGTTTGCTTCTCTAATGTTATAATGGCAATCAAAGGTTAATGCAGCCACCATTTTGCTATCGTGCAAAACATACAGCATACTTTTTTTCTATTTTTCAGTATGCAAAAAATACTCAGTAATACAGAGTTGGAATGTCCCAGAATACTAGTATATAGAATGTAAGTATCAGTTCATGCTCAGTCCATGTTACATTTTGGAAAAATGACAGTATTCAGAATACAGTTACTCTTTATCCAACTTGTTACCTTTAGCTTGTTCTCATCTCACAAATTATTTCCATGACTCAAGAAACCCATGCTTTCCATTGCAATTTAAGACAAAGAATACAGTTATATGACTGACAAAAAATATTTGGCTTCCTAGCAGTAACATTTGTTATTTGGCTTTTTTCTGCCTTAGACCAAAGGAATTAGCCAGCTAATGAAAATAAATTAATAAATCAACAGCAGACTTTGCAGTTTTCCATACTGCTTAGTGTCACTCAAAGATTCCTCCCATCTAGAGACTACTGGGACTGTAAGAGACAACTAGGCATGTGTACAACAGATGCAGCCCTGAATTATACACACACACACACACACACACACACACACACACACACACACACACACACACACACACACACATACATACATACATACATACATACATACATACATACATACATATATATATATATATATATATATAATGGTTTTTAATAATAATAATAATAATAATAATAATAATAATAATAATAATAGTAAAACATGTTAAAACATAAAACAAGTGTGTGACAGTTTTTTGATGAGATGTAAGCTTACAAGGGGAAAAAAAACGTGTGAATTTAATGTTTGGCCAAACTGTCTCTAAAAAAATTTTCATTTGAGCAATACATACCGGAGGTTGTTGTAGTTTTCTGGAGGGAGTTTTTTCAATACTTCTCGCAACTGCTCCAGTTTGCTGTCTAATTCTTTCTCTCTTAGAAGTCAGAGTTAGTGACACAGAATTATCAACATATTGCACTCTTAAGAATTACATGCACTGTTCAAATTAATTCTCATTAGAAAGGCCCTTACCCTGCTGCTCTGAACCAATCATTATACAGTTCAAATGTCATGAGAGGTTCTGGTAGTTCTCTCAGGTAAGACTTCAGCGCACCTACAAAGGCATTCACAAACAGTTGACAGAAAACAAAAAAAAAAAAGGTGAAGCTTATTTTTCAAAATGCCTTAACATTTTTGCTTTGACCAAAACAAAGTTATTTAAAAGAATATTTTCATAATCAATTATAATCAGTTCTAAATTTCAAAACTGTTCATTTTTTAAATTGATATGAACATCTGCAGAATGATGTATTTATGTTTCTGTATTACTAACAACTTTGCAGGTATTTTAATAAAATAAAATAAAATTCCTATTTCAAAAGAAGGCAAGCTGTGTATATTTGTGTGATACAGTTTATTTAATACTGGACCTGCTACTGCATGAGGGTCAGTGTCGAACTCAGAGTGGTCCACTGTGCCCGAGTCCAAGCTGCTCTTCAGCTTCTTCACCACCGAGGCAGCTGCTGCCAGCCTGAACAAACCCTGGAGTGAGCCGTGCAGTGTTAATAACAGGTTATGAAATGTAAAAAGAAGATACTTTGAGGGTTTGGGTACTGAGCTATGCATGTGCGGGTGAGTGCAAGCATGCATATCTTGTGGTCAGTCAGCCAGCGCTTGTGTGGTTAAAAATATAAAAGAGTGGACCGGAAACATCACAAATGAGTCCTGCTAGTTTTGTTTCAGTATTGTATCATATAACTGTTCTTATTTGAGACTATCTATATGATGTTGATCTGTACATATAAAAAGACTAAATTATGGACCTGGAGTTGAATACCTCTAATTCAAAGCTAATGATGATAAGTTCAATTGACTTAAATGGACATTTTTTTAAATCACTTGTTTAAATGAATCAAATGTCCAATTCAACACATTAATTTTTGTGGCTGGGATAGGGGGAGTTGCTGTGAAGCAGACCAACTCAATATATCAAATTCTCAAAACATAACAGGTACATTACAGGTACAACATACAGTACTCTGCATAAGTCAATCTCCACATTAACTCTCCCATCCTCCCAGTCTTAAAACCAACTAGTTATAAGCTGTGCCCTCACAAAAAAAAGTGTTCCAAAAGGTGCCCCTGACATCCCCTGAACCACACAAAAAAACAGGACCTATGTGGAAAAAATATACGGACATATAATGCATGTCATGACAAACACATTGTAATCCATACTGAAATACATTCCAAACACTAAAATGTAGATCAAAAATAAACTGCCATACTAAGTACAATAATAAGAACAGTAATAAAGTACAATAGAAAACACTTGCACAATGTACAACATTTGGTTATACCCATAATTTTTGTTAAAACTACATATAATTAAAAAAAAAAAAAAACACACAAAAAATACAATGAACACATTTTAAAAATATATATTTGATATATATACATTTGGAAAATGCATTCAAAAAGTGTTTAAAATATTTTAACAAGTATATTTTTGGGCTTTTAAATACATTTGGGATTTAAACTGTATTTTAAAAATATATTTAACAAGTACATTTTTGTCTATTTTCATACATTGCAAAAATATATTAGGTAAATACATTTCCGATGCATAGTACTTAAAGCATCACATGGTAAAATATATCTGTAGATTTCTTTGAAAGTCTGAGAGCAAATCCAAAAAGAATGGAAGTAAAGTAATAGTTGCAATAAAGTAACCCTTGAACAAATAATTTTATGACCCAACACCTCAGTGTAAATAAAATCAAAAAGCCTGACTGCCTTCAAAAGGCTGCAGTGTTCTTTTGGATGGGCTCTTTTGAGTTTTCAGTTAATTTCCAGTTGAATATGGCAGAAACAAGGAGGTTCAGCGCAATAATATTTTTTTCCCTCGGGTTCAATGAAGCTTCAGTTCTAAGTCTCAGAATCTCTCTAGCAGAAAGCCCCTAGCATGTACAAAGCACACATACAAGGAAGCTACAGTAGATTTCAGGTAAAAATAAAGTAATTCTCCTTTGCCGTAAAATAAAGCTCTGCAGATTGTTCAAACAATTTTAACAATAAATGATCTTAACACTGGAATTAATATAGCCTATAACTGCTAGTTCACCTAGCAAAGAGCAAACAAAAAAGCAAAGAGAAAGATTTTAAATGAAATGATCAGACAGCTGGTTTCCTGATACATTTAATCTGCAAAAAGAAACGGTCAAAGACTAGCTTCCAGCTCCAACTTCTTGTTTGAATTTTCCCATTCCACCAGTTGCAGCAGTTACATTCTGGTGCCTCAGGCAGCATTTCAGGTAGAACAGGAAAATTCGAACCTGAAACCTGGAGAACATAGTAGAACAAGTAGAACATTGAGAGACATTTTACAACAAACTGTTCTAATTTTGTTGTAAAGTTTCCAGCTGGTGTTGCAAGAAAAGCAGCTACAGCTGAGCTAAAGCTTAGCAAAGCAAGTCTGTGTTTTTGTTTGTACTATATTTTTGGCCTACACTATGACATTAGCAAGTACGGAGTCAGCTAAGATGATAAAATGGACTCAAATTTTGTGGTTCCCAAGGTGGTTTGCTTTTTTTTGAAAGGACAAAATGACTCTTATTAACGTTTGGATTGCAACCCCTGCACTAGCTTTTAATGTACTGTGTACAGCACAGACTGTCTGGGCGCTGCACTTCCGCTCTTTCCCCCTTTTGTGTTCCATCAACCTTACGCTGTTAATTAAAATTTTGAAAACTGATTTTTAACATTTGTGAATTGATTCAGAATCACCCACATCTGCATCGCAATTCATCTAAGATTCACAATTTGGAGAAATACCTCTTCTGTTTATGACCACTTTTCCACTATTGAGCCAAATGGTTCTCAGGACTGGTTATAATTTTTTTTCCATCTGTTGGACCGCTAAATCAGAACAAGGAAATATCCAAGAAAGCTACACAAACAAGTGGCTAACTGTGAACAGGCTGATACCCATGCACACACCACCCACCACCAAACAGTTTTATTTGTCTGTCACTACAACTCCAGTCTCTCAGTCAGAGACAGTTTATGAGGAGCTGTTATGTCTAAAAGCTGTTATGTCTGCAAAACACCAGAGGGTGCCTGTGAGTGAGTCCTTAATGAATAGGGGTGAATAGAGCTAAATGGCTAAAAAAGAAAAGTTAAAATAGTTTCTAATCATTTCTCTTAATTTTAGGAGAAGGTTGTATTTCACCAAAAAAGCAAAGAAAACTTACCTGTATACTGTCTTTTTCTACAGCAAATGGGTTTGGGCAGCAGGACAGCAGCATTGTTACTGATTTTCACCAGTGACATCATGAACATACATAAACTGTGTAAATGTACAAAAGTGCTCAAAAACTGCAATGTTAAAATGTTTTCTGCTGTTCTGTATTCAAGAAATTAATGTATTCCTTTATCTTAAAAATGTTTAAGTATTTACAAACTATGATTTTGCAGAGTGGTAATTCTCCTCCCTATTTTTCAGGATTTCAGGTCAAAGTACCATAGAACAATTCTATTTTTTATGTTTCTGTCACTTTAACACCAATCATTCAAATTTGTGCTCTCAGAAAGAGGTCTTTATCCTCTAAACAGTTTATTTTTATATTTTAATATAGAGCAGGTTCGAATTCAGCTTTCTGTCACTCCACCATCAATCAGTTGACATTGCTCTCACTGCTGTAAGTTTTTACAATCTATTCTAGTGATGGCAGAGCACCAGTTAGTCGAATTGAACCTGCACTGGGGTGTCTGTATCTCTATAGCTATGCTATGTTAACTGGGAGAGAAGAGCCGGCTAGCATTAGCTTAGCTTGCAGGCATCAGTTCCAGGCACCAGAGAACAGGTTTAATTTTAGCTTTCTTTCCCTTGAACATCAGCCACTCGACTTTGTCTCTTCAGAGCTGTGTCATTATCATCTAATCTTGTGTCAGTAAAATTTTTGTTTACTGTTCTGTACTGAACAGAGATGGCAGCATGCTAGCTATGCTAACACTTACCAGTTACCCTCTCCTGATTATATAAATTGGTGTTAAATTGAAGCTTTGATGTTTAATAAAGATAAAACAAATCAGCAAAAAGATACATTGTTATGTTATCGGACCAAACGGTTCTGTGGCCCTGACTGCAGTTAGCTAACTGTGCCGAACAAATCAGGCTGAGCCTGGTTTTTAACCATTCCATGTTTAGCCCTGCAGTGGAAAAGAGGCCAGTGTTGTCTCTCATCGTGCAACATTCACGTCTTAGTTCTGATGTGATTCTGGGCCCATTTAAGTCCAGTATGCGTGCATCTATTCATCAATTTCAGTCCAGCATGCAGGGTCCAAGCTATAAGAAGGGGGAGCTGCTGCCCTGTCAATGTCTCTTGCTTGACTCTTCTGTACTTTTTGTTAACCTTAGTGCCACATCAGGAGTTGGGGTTGTGGCAACTGTTAGTGGTATTTCAGATGGATCTGCCTGGTATTATGTTCTTCATTGTATTCAGTGGTGGGCCCTGGCTTTTCATGATAGGAAATAGTATGGTTTGCATCAAGCCTAGTATCAGAGCTAGCTGCTAACCCTCTAAGTGCAACACACTGGCAGAAGCAAATGAACAGTGCTGTAGAACCTGCCAAGAATTAAAACTGACCTAAGAACCTTTCCAAATGAACCAATACTGAACATTGTGTGAAACACTGTAATAGTCTAACGGTCACAATTTTTTCATTTAAAAAAAAAAAAAACAAAAAACCCAACAACAACAACAAAACAAAACATTTTTTTCTGGCCAATCAGTGGGCCCCAATCCCTGTACAAACTCACAGAGCAGTATGGCATTGGATGCTAAAGCAAGTAGCGTGTAAAAATGGCCTATCCAATAATGTATTTCTTACTACAGAGTTCCAAACTCCATCTGGAAGCAACACCACCACAAGAACAGAGCAAGAGATGATGAATCACGTTTCACTAGCTGGCAATCTATTGGATGAAACTGGGTTCTGTGGATGTCACAAGAATTTCCCACTGGATGCATAGTACCAACAATAAAGTTTGGTGGAGGATGGATTATGGTCTGGGTTTTTTGTCAGGGTTTGTGCTTGGCCCCTTAGTTCCATCATCACTGACCACTAGTCCAGACAGGGTCGCGGTAGCAGTTGGGATAGCAGAGAATCCCAGATGACCCTGTCCCCCGCAACTTCCTCCAGCTCATTCCCCGGGACCCCAAGCCATTCCCAGGCCAACTTGGAGACATAATCCCTCCAGGAGGTCCTAGGACGACCCCGGGGTCTTGTCCCGGTAGGCCATGCCTGGAACACCCCCACTGGGAGGCGTCCAGGGGGCATCCGGATCAGATGCCCGAACCACCTCAGCTGGCTCCTCTCAATGCGGAGGAGTAACAGCTCTACTCTGAGCTCCTCCCGGATGACCGAGCTCCTCACTCCTCACACACTCTCGCATAGCGTGTAGCCCACCACCCGACGAAGACAGCTCATTTCCGACGCTTGTCTTCGCAATCTCATTCTTTCGGTCATTACAGACAGGTTATGACCATAGGTGAGGGTTGGGATGTAGATCGACCAGTAAACAGAGAGCTTCGCCTTTTGGCTCAACTCCTTCTTTACCAATACAGTCTAGTACAGTGACTGCATTACTGCTGCCGCCTGTCCCAGCCTACGGCCGATCTCACGATCCCTCTTCCCGTCACTTGTGAACAAGACCCCGAGATACTTAAACTCCTCCACCTGGGGCAAGTCCTTTCCCCTTACCTGGAGTGGGCATGCCATCCTTTTCCAGGCCAAGACCATGGACTCAGACTTGGAGGTGCTGATCCGCATACCAACCACTTCACACTCAGCTGCAAACCGCTCCAGCGAGTGCTGGAGGAATCCATGTGATTCTGCCAAAAGAACAACATCATCTGCAAATAGCAGAGATGCCACCCTCCAGCCTCCACACATTATGCCCTCCTGACCCCGGCTACGCCCTGACACTCAGTCCATGAATATCATGAACAAGAGTGGAAACAGGGCACAGCCCTGGCGGAGTCCATTGCTAACATTGAAAGAGTCTGACATAATGCCGAGTATATGGACACAGGTCTCACTCCAGGAGTACAGAGATTGGATAGCCCGGAGTAATAGCCCCGGCACCCCATACTCCCAGAGGACCTCCCACAAGATATCTCGAGGAACATGGTCATAGGCCTTCTCCAAGTCCACAAAACACATGTAGACTCGGTTGACAAACTCCCATGCCCCCTCAACAATCTGTGAGAGGGTGAAAAGCTGATCTGTTGTTCCATGGCCGGGACGGAATCCACATTGTTCCTCCTCAATCTGAGGTTCAACTATCGGTTGGAGTCTCCTTTCCAGCACCTTTGCATAGACTTTCCCAGGGAGGCTGAGCAGTGTGATACCCCGATAATTGGCATACACCCTCCAGTCCCCCTTTTTAAATCTAAACCCAAATGGTTTTAGTTCCAGTAAAGGGTATTAATGCTACAACAATGGTCAAGGCTCTCTCCTATTCCAACTTGACTGTGAGGTCCATAAAGACGTGGTTTGATGAGTTCAGTGTAGAAGACTTCCAGTGGCCTGAAAAGAGCCCTGACCTCAATCCCACTAAACCACTGAAAAACTTTGGGATGAACTAGGAAAAATCACCCAACATCAGTGCCTGACCTAACAAACTTGACTGAAAGGCATAAACAACCCACAGACACACTCCAGAACCTTGTCGAAAGCCTTCCCAGATGAGTGGAGACTGTTGTAGCCACAAATTGGGGCTACTCTCTTCTTAGATTATCTATTCAGTGCCATCAGTAGAAGGAAACATTGTGTAGTCATTTTCTGTCTAAAGCCTCACAGTTCATCATTCCCTACTTTTAAAAGTCTACAAAATATTGGTTTTGACCACAGAGCTACCAACTGGATTAGTAATGATTTCTGATAGATGGCGATGTGTGGTCCTGGGACAAAGTAAATCAGAATTACTCCCAGTAATACCATTATAGTATAAAACTCCAAAGTGGATTCAAATGGCCAAAAGATGTTGTTAAATATCTTGGTATACACATCCCTAAATCTGTACAAAATCTTCATGATGCTAATTTAAAAAAAATAATTTGGTGTATTAGTAAAGATTTTGACCAATGATCCACACTCCCTCTATTTTTGCTAGGGTTGTATTGAAATTATACGTATGAATGTTTTGCCAAGATTGCTTTATTTATTTCAGATGTTAGCAATTGAAGTTCAAAAGGCTACTTTTAGCAACCTGGATAAATTGATTTCTTAGTTCATATGGCAAAGAAAATGTCTGAGAATTAGGCTTAAAACATTGCAGCTATCCAAATCAGATGGAAGGCTTAAATTGCCTAACTTAAAATATTATTTCTGGGCTGCACAGATGAAGCCCTTGTTAACATGGATCTAGAATAATATAGGTACATGCTGGCTTAATATCAAAAAAAGCATGTGTCCAGAGCTCCTTCATGCTCCTATAAAAGAAATGTGACAATGGACTGCAGTTACCTTTAAGATATGGAAAAGAAAATACAATAAGTATTCAGGCTGCCCAAGACAATCTTACTATTAACAATTATTGGACATATGAAAACGTGTATGCTGCACAGTTTATATACAGGGTTTAAAAGATCATCAGAGTATGGTTTATTTAAACTGTATCAGATGTTAGACAGGGGTAACCTTAAGACATTTGAACAGCTAAAAAATGAATTTGCCCTCAACAGAACAGACTTTTTTTAGATATTTGCAATTGAGAAATTAAGTAAACACAAAGAATGAGAAAAACTTAGACTAATTTGACTAATTTGTAAAAGACTAATTTGTAAACAGTTTCAAATATTCCTGTCTATGAACCTAAATAATTCCTTAAATATGAAGCAGAGATGGGAATCAGAACTAAATGTGGATATAACACAGGGTACTTGGAACGAAATATGCACCAAAGCAAATCTAGTGAGAAATTCAAACTCAAATTCAAATCTGGGAAGAATTCAAATGGAAAGTCGTCACTAGATATTTCCAAACGCCAGAAATAGTGTCGAAGATGGATTGAACAAATAACAGTTCATGTTGGAGAAATTGTGGAGCACAAATTGGAAACCATACTCACATATTTTGGCTGTGCCCTAAGTTACAGGTGTTCTGGAATTAAGTATTTGATACACTTAAGGAAGTGTATCAGCAGAATATTCCACAAGATCCTAGAGTAGCAATACTGGTAGTAAGACTGGATAACCTAGAGGGAAGATCTAAGAAATACGCTCTAGGAATATTACTAACAGTAGGTCTGAAATGTATTACAATTAAATGGATGAATCCAGACCCTCCCACATATAATTTATGGATCCAAAAGGTGTGGGATATCTACCAAATGGAACAAATAACATACTTAGTAAGAATTCAAAAAGATATATTTATTAAGATATGGAGCCCTGTGAGAGATCTACTAATGCAGTGAGAAATCTTGTTTTTCTTAAATGATTTGTCTAATTATTTATGTGTTTATTTATTTTTTAGATATATGTTCTGCAGTCATTTTCATTTATTTTTTCTTAAATTATTGGTTACTTTTATTTTGGAGTGGATCCTCTTTGTTGCTTATTCATGAAGAGTGTATAGATACAGCTTGTATTCTTTTTTTTTCTTTCATGGAAACATTGTAACACTGTTACAAAAAAAAAGAACTACTCCCACTAAATAAGGGAGTTCCTCAAAGTTTGATCCTTGGACCAGTATTATTTAATATCTCAAGTCAGGCCAAGTCAAAATATACTTATATAGTGCTTTTTACATTTTACTTTATCACAAGCAGCTTCACAGAAAAATCTGGCTCAAAGCCCCCATGTGCAAACCAATGGCAACAGTGGCAATCAAAATCTCCCTAAGAGCAAGAGGAAGAAACCTTGAGGGGAACCAAGACTCAAAAGGGGAACCAATTCTCCTCTGGTCAATACCGGATAGCAAACTGCATTAGTATAAAATATTAGAATACAAAACGGGGAAAACAGGCGGAGTAATGGTTAACTGGATTTAGCAGCAGCAGCATCAGGAGGGTGAGGATGGGGAGTTGTTCAACTCGGCAAAGAATTTAGACTTTACATCTACAAGGTGTACCAACAAGGCAGTAGTGTCTAACATAGTGGACAATGAGAGGATGCAGTGTTTAAAAACTCCAGCAGGACTACTGTGTCTGTTCCACTTGAACCAGCATAACACACACTAACATGCCCCAACAGCAGTGTCACTGCAGTGCTGACAATGATCCACCACCCAAATAATACCTGCTCTGTGGTGGTCCTTTGGGGGTCCTGACTTTTGAAAAACAGTATAAAAGGGAACTAACAAAGTATGTAGAGAGACAGATACAGTATATAATACTGTATACTACAGTATATAACTGTAGAACTAGAATGTAAAATGTTTAGTATACCGTTCTGCTGTAAGATTCATTACTGGTGACCCCTACAATACCCATCACTGTATACTGTATGAAAAGACTGGCTGGTCATCTCTGGTTGTGCGTCGGACACAATTGGCTTCTTTTTATCTATAAAGCTTTTACTGTCTGTATGCCATTGTGCATCACAAAAATGTTCAGTGTAAATAATGCATATTATCTGACTTGTTCCACCCTTCAGGTGGCTAGAGCTTTTATTGAACTGGGAAAATCTGCTTTTATTTGCTCCAGCAAGCTGGAATTCACTACAGGAATCTCTAAAACTTCTCTCGCTAGTGTTACTTGAACATTTTAAACTTTTAATCT
This sequence comes from Pygocentrus nattereri, assembly GCF_015220715.1. Classification (NCBI taxonomy): domain Eukaryota; kingdom Metazoa; phylum Chordata; class Actinopteri; order Characiformes; family Serrasalmidae; genus Pygocentrus; species Pygocentrus nattereri. The sequence continues at coordinate 13,844,136 of NC_051223.1, forward strand.
CTAACCACTTCTGTTTTATTTGATTTTAGTTAACTTTTCATTTGATTTTGGTATGTTTCAGTTATTGTGTCACATTTATTATTCTTTTTATTTATGTGGTGATACACATACATTCTGACAATTGTGGGTTTAAAGTAGCTAAAATATAGCCAATACTTTTTCTAGAAAAGTAGCTAAATTGTAGATAGCTGCAAATTTTGGGAGCGTAGCTAAAAAAGTAGTTAACTACTAATTTTTCAGTAGCCATTCCAGCCCTGCAGGTGTCCATATACACAAAGTGTAGTTCCTAATATGTGATATTTTGGGTGGTGTTTGTATGATGTGAATTATTCAGTATATAACACAAATGGAAACATCTGCACAGATGCTATAGAAAAGTTGGATTCGGCTAGGCTTTTGAATCGATTAATTGAAAAGAACCAGTTCAAAAGAACAACTTGTTCATGTATCAGACAGCAGTAGTCTATGTGGTAAGGTGATAATGCGATCTGCCTATTCCTAACAATATACCAGAAAACATTAAGAGCACTTAAACCATTAATAGTCACATCAACAAAACCAACAAATACAAGTAAAGTGGGCAGGACCTGCCAGAGCTGTTTGATGTGTGATATGCCAGTGCTATACCTCTTCTCTAAGTCCTACATGCAGCAGCATGTTAACACACTCCTGAATGGGCAGAGCAATGTCTCGGCCAGAGCTCGTCAGGTGAGAGAGCAGAGACGCTCCATACACGTGTCCTGTGGAAACACCCACCTGGGGCTCTGTGTTCAAACACACATAAATACAATAAAAAATTAGGGTCATAAATATGTCTTTAATGTATTTTACACTCACTGAGCTCTTTATTAGGTTCTACCTTGTTTCTGCACTCAGTTTCCATTTTATTGTCTCCACTTAACATATAGGTGCATGTAGTTACAGACTGTAGTCCATCTGTTTATTTCCCTAATATGCTATCCCACCTTCATTATTGGCCAGGACCACCACAGTGCAGGTATTATTTGGGTGATGGATGATTTTCAGCACTGCAGTGACATCGAAGTGATGATCGCAGTGCATTAATGTGTGTTGTGCTGGTAAGCGTGAATCAGACACAGTGGTGTCTGAATTGGAGTTTTTAAACAGCTCAATGTCACTGCTAAATTTAGAATAGCCCACCAATTAAAAATTGATGATCAACAAAAACTGTGCAGCAACCAAAGAGCTATTATCTTTGACTTTACATCTATAAGGTGCACCAACAAGGCAGTAGTGTCTAATAGCATGGACAGTGAGAGGATGCATTGTTTAAAAACTCCAGCAGCACTACTGTGTCTGATCCACTTGTACCAACACAACACACACTAACATGCCACCACAACAGTGTCACTGCAGTGCAGAAAATCATCCGCCATCCAAATAATACCTGTGGTGGTCCTTTGGGTGTCCTGACTGTTGAAGAACAGTGTAAAAGGGGGCTAACAAAGTATGTAGAGAGACAGGTGGACTACAGTATATAACTGTAGAACTAGAATGTGCACCTACATTGTAAGTGGAGCTGATAAAATGGACATTAAGTGTAGATACAAGGTAGGTGTACCTAATAGTGCCCAGTAAGTGTATATATGTATAGGTGTATGCAAAGGTTTAAAGACCCCTGGTCAAATTACATGGTTAGTTGATTTTCTAAGTTAAAATAAGTTTTTATATATTTTTGTAAGTAAAAATAAAATTACCCTAGCTGCATTATGATAGTTTTTTGTTAAAAATTAAAGTAGTAACATTACTGAGTCAGGAGAATAAAAACATGCAAAAAATGTGGCGTCTATGTGCTGCTACTAGTCAGCCTGTAAAGCCTGAACCCTGTAGAGTCTGAAGTACAACTGATGTTACAAAATGTTCTTTCATATGTTGCGTGCAATTACACACTTCCAATAGACAACTCTCCAAATCCCTGTACATAATGTAGCTTTAACATACTGAAAGATAATAAAAAATAAAATGTTTTTTGAATATTTTAAATTCATGACTATAATTGCCTAAGAGTAATAAGAACATTGCTAGTCTTTGCTATAGCCATTGCTATAAGAACAATGCTATTCTTGAAGCTATATGCTACATTAGCCATGTAGCTCCAGTGCAAAAAAGGTGAAAAATTGGGGCACCAAAACATTTTGGCTGATCAACTACATTTTTGCTACTTTATTTTTCCTTACCTGATTGACTATGACTTTCCTTGAGCTCAGTGATATTTTTGTCTAAGAATTCATAGGAGACTCTGTGGTGTTCCGCCTGGAGTTCTAAGAGCTAAAAAGAAATCACAGTGAAAAACTTTCTGTGCATTTAATATTTTTCCACCCATACCCAAAATGTAAAGTACTTACACGAATGAAGTAGTTAGCATACTCATCTTCTTTAGTGGCAAAATGGTAGAGATCTGCTGAATACTGGTCCTATAAATGAATGATAATTTATCACTGTTGTTAGTACAAGCATAGTATTATGAAACTGCATAATCATGCAAGGAAAGCACATACTATGACAGACTGAAATTAAGCTATTTAACCTTGATTGACTCTAGTCTCCTCCATGCCTCCTCCACTTCCTCCCTCAGTCCATCCTGCTTGGCCTGAGGACCTGTACTAGCTTGGGATCTCAAAAAAGGAAACAATACAGGGAAACTAAGACTAATATGAGGACATTCCTGCCCCAAAAAAGTAATGAGCTAGGCACAGACACCTGAAGATGGTGAGTCATGGGCACTTAGTTAGAAATGTATAAATGTATTTGATTATGAGCATTTACAATATTCTATGCATTCATCTGAAGTGAATTGAAGTGAAACATAGTAAAATTATAAATTTACTGATGCACTGAATGATTTTGTAAATAGTAATTTAATCAAATTATTGTGAGCTCAGAAGTTTACAGTACTATCAGATAACATGAGAAGTGATCTATTGATGATGTCATAAAGAAACTTTACCTGGTGCGTGCATTGTGCCAGTCTGTTGTGAGTTTAGCAAACTGCTTCTTGTTTCTCAAAATCTCAGGAAGGTCTTCCTGATTAGGGAAGACGTTAATGTATTTAGAGGCTGGATATAGGTGAAACATGAGGAAAGAACTGTAGTAAATTGTAGCACATTCTTACCTCACTGAGTTTATTTAGAGGCTCCAGAACATCTTTTTCCAACTTCATCTCAAAATCTGCCAAGGTTTGTGCCAGAAAATTTTGCATGAAGCAGCACATTTCCAGAACTTTCCTGTACAGAGGCAGAACCAGATGCAGTTAGATAACTTATGGAGCCATTTTTGTCTTACTAGCCTAAGTGAGCCACAGTCAGTGCTAATAACCATCCAAAATATTGTAGGTTCTCCAATCATTGAAAAAATATTTCCCTCAAAAAAATTACCAACAGTTGTTTGACTTAAAAACTAAACATGTTGACACTAAATAAACAATTATTATACCTATAAATAACTGAGTAATGTGAATTAATGACTTGAAATTCATAAAACAATTTGTTTTTCATCAAACACCTCTTGTACTCAAAGATGTCAGTGAGCAATGGGATAAATGAGTGGGTATCCAAACTCTCACCTAATAGAAGATTCAGCATCAAAATCTTTAAAGCTCTCAGCCATACTGACAGAAAGCATCATGAGAGGGAGCTTTTTCTATGAGATGGCATGGGAGAGAAAAATGAGATATTACAGTTTTAAAGGGTAAGCAAAAAGAGCATCATGCCTTTTGGTCTAATCTAAAGAGAAGAGAGAAAGCTCAAATGCAGAATTTTTCCCTTCCCTTAGGAAAGAAAAATCAAATTAGAAATTTCCTTAACATCTCTGTTGTTTTTATTAGGCAACAATGAGTTCAGATGGAAAGACAAATGAGATGTCCGCTGCTCAGATATTTCTTCAGACATCATTTGTCTCATCTTGAGTCCCACACTGTACTTAGAAAGAAAATGAATAACTAATAAAACCTGTAACTGGGCCAGATTTTTTTTTTTTGTTTGTCTTATGCTATTTCTCCTAAGGAATTTTAGAAGAATGGTCATTAAATAATACAGTTTTCATTTGGATGAACACCAGAGGTAGTTGATAGGATATCAAAGATTGCTTCTTTCATGTTAAATTCGATCTATGAGGCCAGTTAACACGTGAAACTGTTTTAACTTAAAAAATAAGTTGATGAAACTTGCAATACAATTTTCACTGAACTGTAAATAATAACATGACACAACATAAGATTTTTGCTCTGTTAACTTACCTTCAGAAGTTCAGTAAACTTAAAATAAAATAAATTTATTGTAGAAAACTGACATACTTTAAGTTATCAATTTTATTACAGTGAAACTTACAACCACCAACCACTGTGCATACTGCATACCTAAATCATACACTTATCCCAGACAGCATAGAGCTGTTAAGTAATTTTTAATACACTTTGTTTTTTACGACACTGAATGATAGCTATAAAAGTGGGTGAAATTATGTTGTAAAGTAAAAGTAGTTGAACAAGTTTAATCTGTGCCTTTGTCCATTTCTATAAATAAAAGCATGTCATGCAGTGTCAGAAGGCACATGAACAACCTGTGGATTTAAGATAACATAACAAATTGACACAGTTTGTGGCATATATTATGATTTAAGCATGCAGTGTGCACATGCCTGTGAGGTACTGTCAACAATGATTAAAAATGCTTTAAGTAAATCAAATCAAATCAAATCAAATTTATTTGTATAGCGCTTTTTACAACGGATGTTGTCACAAAGCAGCTTTACAGGATTTCAGAAAAGACAAAGTTTCCACAGGACTGAAAGAATGTACAGACTGTACAGAAACCCCCCAGTGGGCAAGCCAGGGGCAACAGTGGCAAGGAAAAACTCCCTCAGAACTGAGGAAGAAACCTTGGGAGGAACCAGGCTCACCAGGGGGGACCCATCCTCCTCTGGTCAAACTACCTACAAGTGATTATACTACTAATAATATTATCAGCAGTAAACTTTGGTATAAGAGACTTTCTCAGTAAGCAAGTGGGCCTGTGTTTTACAAGACTTACAAAGTCTCTGCTAGCCAAATTATTGTTTAAATAAAATTATTATCAGGGCAAAGGGGGAGCAGATTGAGAAAAACATTACCATGCGTTTGTCTGAATCCAGGCCCTGCTGACTCTGAAGGCAGCTGGTCAGCTTCTTATGAATGATCTGGGCGGCTTTTCTCGCTGGCTCCACACGCTGTTCCACCTTCACAAAGCCACAGGTACACTGAGAAACCAAGCTTAAGTGCAATAATAATATGAAGCCATTTGTGGACACCCAGCAGCGACGAACCTCGGCGAGGGCGGCAGGGAGAGAGCCGCGACTGTGGAGGGGGCGGAGCACAAAACCCGAGCACCCTCGACGGACGCGAGTCATGAGAGTGACGGCTGGAGGAGGAGGACGAGGACGCTGGTGCCGGCCACGAGAGGCACCAGAGCAAGGAGCGAGTCCCGAGCTCCGCCTCCCGGGCCCCGCCCCCTGCTGCGTAGCGTTCGACCCGGGCGGCTGAGCTGCCAGCTGGGTGCAGTGACGAGGGGGCGGACCAGCGAGCTTTCCTTCCCTCTCGGCTTGTGAGCGCCTTTTAAAAAGAGCGAGAGGGAACAAAGACAGAGAGAGGGGAACCACGACGACGACGAGTGAAGAGCTGAAAAGCTCCAGTGAAAGGACTTAGAAGTCTAGCTAGCGTAAACCACTGAAAAGTGGCCAGCGTAGCATTGGTTGTGTTTGGTTTACTTTGTGTTGTACGGTGAATTAAAGTAATGGCTGTTGCAACCCTGAACCGTGCCTCCAGCGTCCTCCTAGAGCCCGGGGTAGCACATGCCGTGCTACACCATGTATGCCTGTTTGTGTGTGGGAATATGTTTTTGGCCACCAGCCCTAACCTGTGTAGTCTATAGGGAGAAGCAAGGTGACACACGAAAGTCTGAAAAGGACTCACCAAAACCAAATCCTCTGAGAGAAGATCAGTTGCATCTTGAGACCTGTAGTTGTAAAAAGTCATATATATATACACATCAGAATATATCTATACTTGAATTATGCAACAGTTAGATCCGGCCATGTTAGCTGATTGGTTGAGAGGCATTGGCGTGCTGTCATTGCGCCATAACATCACAGGTTTTTCACAAATATTGCACCCGCTAAGACAGCACTGCTAAGCAACGAGTCTGATGAGTTTGTACTTCTTGCACAAACAGAAAAATTATACTTTGAAGCTTACATTTGACCTCCAGCCGATTTGGTCAGATAAGACTACACTAAATTCCCAAACTGTCATCACCACTGAACAGCTTTTCAGTCGGCAGCTGTGACAGAAGAACACCTAAACAACCTGGAATTAGCCAGAAATTAAACTAATCTCATTCCGCAAAAGCATAACCTCATATTCAGAGCCTGACCAAATTGGACTGAGACGCAAAACTGCAATAAAAAATGAAAAAGTTGCTCAGTTGTAATGACAGTTTCGGAATTTAGTGTAAGGAGCTGGAGAATGAACTGCCAGCTGTGCAGCGACTGAGCAGAGCTTCTGACTGTGACGACGCAACAAGCTGCTTGTTAAGGAACTATGATTTGGCAGAAGGAATTGCTGACAAAACATATTAAATGACATGCTTTATTCATTTTATTTTTAATTATGAATTCTATTTATTACTTATTAATTTATTAATTTATTTTACTGTTTTATAAAAGCTATAGAACACTCAAGGTCATTTGTTCTTGTGTGTATTATGATGTTATTTTGCGATAACACACTCCCTCTGTTCAATTGCTTAAATCATCTAAACAACCTTCCAAAGCTTATAACTGAAGCAATTATCTGTTGATGCCGATATGATTCCAATACAATTCTGCATCCCTAAAACATTCGTTAACACACTCATAACTACTACTTTTTACTACTACTACTACATAACTTCTACTCTTTGTAGTTACCACATAATTCATAGTAGCTACTGCATAAAAAGTGTAGATTAATTAATTATGTAAGTCTTGGGTTCAAGGGGTTGCCAGATTTCAATCCTACAATGCCTTGTGTAAGGCTTGTTTATAATGTCATATTTTGTCATATGTGTCAGTATACTGCATGAAGTGTTATCATATACAATTTATTGAACAATAAGGTAACAAATTTGCAAACACTTCATGCAGGACATTTGATTTAAACATGGCCTTTGGCTGTCTTGACAGTCAGTACGTGAGATGAGGTCATTTGTATGAATACTGACAGCACATAAAAAAGAACAGTGTGTGTGAAGCGTGAAAATGACATGATCTGTATTCTGATCAACTTCTCTCAAGCAGCTCTTCCGTTGTGTCAGGCAGCCAAACTCTACATCCTAAAATTAGAGTGAGGGGTGCTGTGGTTAGGAAGCAGGCCAGAGAGAATGGAGGGGAAGTGGGCTGCAAGCTGAAGCACGCAAACAGTTCTACATGCCATTTGCTGTGTCCTTATTACTTTTCAACCATGTAATGCATAAGATTATAAGCCAGATGTATGGTTTACACTGTATTATGGAGCCATGTATGAATCTAATGTGCATTTTGGTCAGCCAACAAAAGCCAATGCAATGCATTATGGTTATATATTATAGCAGTACTAGTTCTGACGAACTAGTATCAGAGACAATGCACACACCCATAATTTCCTACAACTCGACACAAGACAAAGTCTCAAAGAGAAACCACTACAGTCTCAAAGAGGCTGCCACTCCCTATTATGGAGGTCATGTTGCTGTCATCTCAGATGATACTTATCAATAAGCTTGTTAGCTTTTTGACTGAACAAGCACAAAGGTTAGTTTGATGCTAACTATTGTTGCTAAGATTCTAGGATTGCTTTTAAGACTCAAAAATTGGCCTCCAGATTTGTAAAAATTCAGTCTTTGATATTTGAAGCTACACACACAGTTGCAGGAAAACTTCCCAGACATGTGTCAGATAGTGTTGGCAACCCTAATACTAACATCTTAATCTAACTCAAATTTAGACGCTAATACAGGATTAGCACCCACATTGCAATGGGCTTATCTAAGTATTTTGGGATGTTAAAATATCAGTAACCTTAAATTAAAATGTCAGCAACATAAATCAGGACAACTGAAACACTGGTGTACTGCTTGGCCAATTGTTCTCACAATTAGAAAAACTACTAAAACTTTCATATGTTTTGCCAACTGTTGCCAATACATCAACACAACTGAAAGCATGAATTGGCAAATAAATGCTCAAAAACACAAACAGGAACATTAATCCAACTTCTTACATTTAGTGCATTTATTCTGCTTGTGCTACAATAGCTGGTGAAAGGTTAAGCCGGTTTCATAACTAGTATGTTTTGACTGTGCGTTGGCGGATGCTTCTTTCTGTTCTAGATGAGTAGACCTGTAGCCAATGAGTTTAATAATACATTGTTAGCAGTGCAGGATGCAAATCAAGCAGCTTTTTCCATGCAGCCGGAAGAGACTGCAGCCTACAGTAAGTGGCAGCTTAGCATTAACAATCATCCCACATCACATCACAAAAACATTATTCATAAAAAATAATGATCAAATATACAATTAAATCAACAAGTAACTAAAATGAGATAGATATAATTATAATATAGATTGATAAACAGATAGACAGATACTGAACTAATTTAGTTTTTATTTCTAATTTATCACATCAAATACTACATAAACAGATTCAGTCTAAGTAATGCAGCAACCACGTTCATATTAAGAAGATAGTCTGAAATTGCAGTTTGTATGCCTATGAATCAATAAGCCATAGAACAAGTACAGTATGGTAGAAAATGTTAAGTAAAGTGACAGTCATGAAACTTACAATAACATGATCAGTAAATGCCATGCGAAAGTACTTACTTCCCCACACCTCCAAACTGCTTCAGGAGGTTAAATTGTTTGAGCATTGTTATGATGATTCCGTGCAACCACTGCTGTAGTTTGTTTTCTCAAGCTCACGTCTGAGGCTTCTCACTTTCACTTGATGGTTAATATTGCTTTAGGATTCATATAAATGGAGAAAACAATGTCATTCACTTGAGTTCTCCATTTGAAACACTTCACAGCTAGACTTCTTATATGCGCACGCCTCATCAGGTCAGAAAAAAATGAGGAAGTTACAACATGCGTACAGGGAAGGAGATCTATGTATCACACTGTGAAACTCTTGCAGTCCCATCTAGCCACTGTGAAAACAGAACTGTGATCGCTAACATTCACCACTTCTGGGTGAACTGTTTTTAGACAACAGGCTCTCCAAAAATTGTTTTATGAGCTTGGCCGATTTATACGACTGACAGTCAGCAGAGCTTTTGTGAACTGCCTTAGAGAAGATATTTTAAATACCCACATTTGCAGTAGATACAACAAACTGTGGCACTGGAAATGATTTTAGGCTTGGAAACACTGGATGCAATTTCTTCAATCAAGCCACATTACTAACACACTAATGAATTTCTAAATACTTCACAACATTTGTATTTTAAGAATGTTTTTAGTGTCATTACTTTGTAAATAAATCACCTCAACATTTTTCTTTACATATATACTGAAATATTGCCTTCTGTTTCAATGCTGAGCATAGCAAAGAAACAAAAATAAAGGTGATATAAAGGTGATATGAAAAAGAAAGAATAACTGTTATATGCATTTAAAATACAGAAGTTAAATATATGTGTTCAGTCCATTTTGTAAAGGCAATATTTAGAATAGTTTAGAATATGTAATGCTTTAGAATACCTGCCCACTTTTTCAAAATACCTATTCATGTTCAAAAGAAAGACCATCAATCATTGTTTTTTTTACAATTTTATATTCAGTGAAGTCATATTATAAAGAACAATGGGAGGTGTGAGATGTGACACAGATGATCAAAGCCAAAATGATGTTGAGAATTTTGCAATTTCGTATAAACAAGCAGATGATTTTTCATTAAGAAAACTGGCAACAGGTAATAGCAAGGAACAGAGTGCAATAAAACACACATCTTCTAAGCTGTTTCTCCTTCTGGAGCCTATCCCAGCTGTCAATTTACTCAAGACTTTCAGTGTGTCCCAACTCAGGGATTGTATCCTTTGAAGGACATAGTCTACATGGTTGCTTGACCTACAGAAATTACCTTCAGATATACATACCTAGATGCTGCTTTTATTTCTTTAATAAGTGACTGGACCAGCAGGAAAGTATTCACTCTGCACCTGACGTGAGTTTAGCTCGAGCCCCAGTAAAGTACCTTCAGTGAGTGAATCACTTCTAATCTTTATACACACAAGGACGAAGCTAAAGTTTACTTCCTATTCGCCAGCTTCTTGTTGAAAATCGGTTGAGCAATAAGGAAGTTGTGGCCGATTTAATCCCGAGAACTCTTCATCTCTCAATACAAATGAATTTGTTCTCAATCGGATCTTGACCGCTCAATCATGGCAGACTGCAGACGTATCGCCAGAGAAGTTGTAAAGAGGAGAATTTACGCCTCTGCAATTTCGTCCAGTTTTCTCAAACGCTAGAGGGAGCCCCCGAGCGACTCCAAAATGAATGGGTTGATATGGAGCATTTGAGCAAAATCAGAGTTTATAAATGCTTATGTGGCAGGCAAAGGATTAATCCTGTTGTTACCTTTTAAGGGTGAACTGTCACACCAGAAGTCCGTTTTTTTTTTAATTGTATGTGCGTCTTTAAAAGAGGCCCAAGTGGAGGCCCCCATAGACATATACAAATAGACGGCTCATGGACTGACACCACCTATTGGCGCCAACGTAACAGGCGGCCGCTATTTTGGATGGGTCTCCCCTGCGCTCCAAGTGCATTTATTTGTACTGAGGAAGGAGTATAATATAACTATAATAATCACAACTCGAATTTTTACCCGATTTTCACAGTTTGGTTTGTTACAAACAGCAGAGATGTAGTTATGACACAGGACACTGTCACACATTACATACACATTAAATACGTGAATACCTTTCATGCTGAAATACTGCTGAAATGTACTGAAATATTATGCTCTTTAACAAAGACAGACATATGATATGGTATATTAATAAGTGTATAAATTAATGAATAATTTATTTTCATGAATAATAATTAATGAATTAATAATTCACCCGCGACCCTGACGGAGAAGCGGATTAGAAAATGGATGGATGGATGGATGGATGGAATTAATAATTCATTAAACATTTTATTGTTCATTTGAAATTATTTCACACACACACGTACACACACACACACACACACACACACACACACACGTGTATTATTATTATTATCTTTAAAATGTATTATAAAAAAACATGAACTACACCTTTGCAATGTATGTGGATGTGGCAGAGGAAGATGCAGAGAATCCCTCAGGTAGCTGTGTGCATTTGGACCATGGAGGTGCAGTGTGAAGGCAAACTCTCTTTGGTCCTTTGTGTATTCATGGCCCCGCTTTGAAAAAAGGTCAATCTGAAGGTCTGAAATTCAGATAATACAAACTAGTCTGGCAATTAGTGTAAACATAACATAAAATTCAAAGTTATTATTATCAATTTATTTTACCTGAGTGGAAGTCAAGCTTTTCTTTCAACTCCTCGTTTATATGGTTATTTTTCTTCAGATCCTCCAAAAGACTCTTTTTACGGTTTTCTTTGCTCTCCGTTCTCGGGCCTTTGCATTCAGCTTCTCCTGCTCTAGACTCTCCACTCTATGCAAAGCCTCACTGAGTCTGGCCTTTAGATGAGTGGGTGAATCGGACAATGCATAGGAGTGGTCCTAGTAGAAAGAATGATGTTTTTCAGTCATGTTTATATCATACCACTCACAGTTGTTTGGTGTATAGCACTGCATATGTGCAGGGGAACATTCTTAATTTCATACCCGTAATATCACTGCCAGCACTGTGAGTATGAGAAAGAGAGAAAGTGTATGAGTGTCAGTGAAAGGGGGTGTATGTGTTCACATGTATTTATGTATTTATAGCATGTAAAAAGTGTATAGGTGAGTATGTCTGAAAAGAATTGCAGAAAGCAAGGGAGAGATTTTAATATGAGCAGAGCCATGATGCTCACAGCTGTATGGGACATATCAAATACAAATACTCACATCACATGGCTGAGGTTCACTTTCAGGGAAATGCTGAGGAAGGTCCACCGGTAGGTTCTCTTCAGCTTTCCTTGAATTTTTTGTGTTCCTTGTTGCTAGAGGCTAAAATATAAGAAACATTAAACTTAAAACAACTTCTTTTAAAAATTTGAATTAGTATACCACGTTGTATTGTAATACACAATACATCACTAATTCCTAAACATGCAGAAAGAACAAAAGGTAAAAACATGTTTAGCAAAGTGTGATATTAACTTTTGTTTCACATATGAATCATAGACATTTCTGTTAGCTTTAGGGGTGTGCCATATCGTATCGTACACAATAATTTCGCCAACCTTTGTGAATATCGTGAACAATATAATACCCTGAAATAAGTATCGTGCCATATCACCCATCCCTAATTATCACATCAGGGTGCTACTTTTTTTGCTATATTTAGCAAAAGAAAAATTCACACTTTTCTCATTTCCCATTATGTATCTACTAGAGACAGATTATATCTGTCCAGTATCATTCATTTATATATATATATATATATGAATGAATCATAGACATTTCAAATACACCTACTCTTTGGAGATGAGATGGGAAGTTAAAGACAGATGGTGTCGCACCATCTCTAAGCCTGACAATCTGACCCGTCCTGTCAAAGTCATCTGGCTTGAAGTGCTCGCTACAGAGCTTGGATGCCTCAGTAGCAACAAAACCCTCCCTTCTTATCGCAACTTCCCATTGCCTCTGCTGTTATGAGCTGCTGTTTTGCCTCACTGTTATTATCTCACTGTTTGTGTGGTCTGCTGGACTCAGTTTTCAGTCTTTGGTTTGGAGAATTCTCTTTTCTAGTTTTTGGCTTAGTAGTTCTTCCACGGCCGGGCTGAATCTGCGACATCTTTGTGTTTGGTGTTTTGGTTTTGGCTTTTTTGGTCTGATTAATTGTAATTTGCACTTGTTTGTAGTGATTTCGTTTTATACCAGTTCTCTCCACCCAGTGCCTCTGTAATACGGAGTTAAGCATGACTGGTTTTAGTTCGGCTAATGATTAGCCATTAACTATTATTTTAATTGTTATAATAAAGTGGTTTGCTTTTAAGATTATCAGTTGACTTCTCCTGCAGGTGTGTGCGCACATGAGTGTACCTGCAATTGTGTTAATAAACTGCCTGTTATTGTGAATTTATGTCTCTGCCTTTTTTGTCTCAACAAACCTGGGTGCTAATCTAATTCTCAGGGTGAAACTCCCTGGGTGGCGTAGTCGGTTGTGAATTTCTGAATCCTGAGGTATAGTTAACTGAAACTCCTTGTTACGAATTTCATCTTGTACATGTATCGCCACACTTAAATATTGTTAATGTAAAATAATGCAATAATTCCCTGAACACAAAACATTAACACCGCTGTTATATTTTTAATAGCTTTTAAACTCGATATAGGAGTTTAAACCGGCCCCTCGTGTAGGTCCATTACGTCAGTGAGTGCTTCGCTCGCCAATCACGCTCTAGAAATAATGCCCGCCTCCTGTTGCCCAAAACCCGTTTGCTGTAGAAAAAGGGAAATATATGGGTAAGATTTCTTTTCTTTTTTAGTGAAACGCATCCTTCTACTTTCTAAAACTAAAGAAACACACTCGCGAGCGCCCTCTACTGTTTAGCAGTCCTGTTTTTGTTATAAAGGGGGTTAGGAAGTGGCCAGGCTCCTCATAAACCGGCTCTGGTATCGCCAGAGAACTTGTAGAGAGGAGAATTACCACTCTGCAATGACTTCCGGTTTACTCAAACGCCAGAGGGCGCCCCTGAGTGAGTCCCAAATGAATGGGTTGATATGGAGCATTTGGCGTTTTTCACGCACGGATGAGGGGTCAAGTTCCGGGGGAAGTTATGTGTAAACTTATTTCTGGTTTCTGCACAGCTCAGCTGCGAATATGACTGCATTTCAGTATTCATCATCTTTGACTGAACTCCCGTGCTTTAGGCAGGGCAATGTGGTCAGACCTGTGGAAAAGCTATCAAGCACCAAACGTGCAAAACTCAATAAGGGATATAAATTACACTGCTCAAAGAAAATAAAGGGAACACTAACACATCCTAGATCTGAATGAATGAAATATTCTCATTCAACTTTGTACAGAACAAAGTATTCAATGTGCAGACAAAATCACAAAAATCAATGGAAATCAAATTTTCACCAATGGAGGCCTGGATTTGGAGTCACACACAAAATTAAAGTGGAAAAACACACTACAGGCTAATCCAACTTTGATGTAATGTTCTTAAAACAAGTCAAAATGAGGCTCAGTATTGTGTGTGGCCTCCACGTGCCTGTATGACCTCCCTACAATGCCTGGGCATGCTCCTGATGAGGTGGCGGATGGTCTCCTGAGGGATCTCCTCCCAGACCTGGACTAAAGCATTCGCCAACTCCTGGACAGTCTGTGGTGCAACGTGGCGTTGGTGGATGGAGCGAGACATGATGTCCCAGATGTGCTCAATCGGATTCAGGTCTGGGGAACGGGCGGGCCAGTCCAAAGCTTCAATGCCTTCATCTTGCAGGAACTGCTGACACACTCCAGCCACATGAGATCTAGCATTGTCCTGCAATTAGGAGGAACCCAGGGCCAACCGCACCAGCATATGGTCTCACAAGGGGTCTGAGGATCTCATCTCGGTACCTAATGGCAGTCAGGCTACCTCTGGCGAGCACATGGAGGGCTGTGCGGCCCTCCAAAGAAATGCTACCCCACACCATTACTGACCCACTGCCAAACCGGTCATGCTGAAGGATGTTGCAGGCAGCAGATTGCTCTCCACGGCGCCTCCAGACTCGGTCATGTCTGTCACATGTGCTCAGTGTGAACCTGCTTTCATCTGTGAAGAGCACAGGGCGCCAGTGGCGAATTTGCCAATCCTGGTGTTCTTTGGCAAATGCCAAGCGTCCTGCACAGTGTTGGGCTGTGAGCACAACCCCCATCTGTGGACGTTGGGCCCTCATACCATCCTCATGGAGTCAGTTTCTAACCGTTTGTGCAGACACATGCACATTTGTGGCCTGCTGGAGGTCATTTTGCAGGGCTCTGGCAGTGCTCCTCCTGTTCCTCCTTGCACAAAGGCGGACGTAGCGGTTCTGCTGCTGGGTTGGTGCCCTCCTCTGCACCTCCAGCCTCTGGACACTACGCTGACAGACACAGCAAACCTTCTTGCCACAGCTTGCTTTGATGTGCCATCCTGGATGAGCTGCACTACCTGAGCCACTTGTGTGGGTTGTAGAGTCCGTCTCATGCTACCACAAGTGTGAAAGCACCACCAACATTCAAAAGTGACCAAAACATCAGCCAGAAAGCATAGGTACCAAGAAGTGGTCTGTGGTCCCCACCTGCAGAACCACTCCTTTATTGAGTGTGTCTTACTAATTGCCAGTAATTTCCACCTGTTGTCTATTCCATTTGCACAACAGCATGTGAAATTGATTGTCAGTCAGTGTTGCTTCCTAAGTGGACAGTTTGATTTCACAGAAGTTTGATTTACTTGGAGTTATATTGTGTTGTTTAAATGTTCCCTTTATTTTTTTGAGCAGTGTATTTTTTGAGCAGTTTATTATAAAGGTAAATTGTTACCTGGTTCCCAGTGTTGTAGTTAGCTAGCTAACGCTAGCTACCTTACTTACTGTCACATATAGGATGAGTAATGTTAGGTAGTTTCAGCATTTAGGGATCTTTAAATATGTGTCTGATTAATAAATAAATAAACTGTGTCTAACATGAATTACTGTGTTAAATTATACCCTTCTCAGTGTCCAATGTTGTAGATGGGGAGATCAGTGCAAGGGCTCAGTGTTACCAGTCCTTAAAAGAAAAGCAGGACCAAAGACTTGAGGTCAAAATACTTAAAAGAAGTTTGAAGAGTTGAACCAGTCCATTGTCACAGCATTGCAGTTCACGAACCCATTTTACTGTTTTATACGCTAATTCACTATTAGGTTTATACTTATGTATCACATCATTCCAGTAACCACCTGGGTCACAGAAATTCATTCACGCCAGTCTTGGTGGTCTTGTACACTATCCATGATTTTGGTCCATAACAAAAAACCCACGCAGATATGGGTAGAACATGACATCTCAACATATATGACCGTTTAAATTTAGTATAAATCTAAACGAAAATAAATACAATTGTAAAAATGAAAACGGGAGCGCACCACAGTGGTTGTTGAAATTTTAGGGATATATTTTAATAACATCATTTCATACACAGTGTAAGTAATGGTTGCCTCATATATGCATATAAAAGTGTAAGTCTTCTTGTCTTGTTCCTCCTCTATCCCCGACATATCCTGCTCCACCACCCCGCCTCATTCGTATTGTGGCCGAGGCGGGCCCTCTCTCTGCTATACACCGGCTCTCTTGCGCCCCGTGTTTTTCCCTTCCGTGTAACGTAGATGTCCGACGGGTTGAAATGAGTGCTGCACACATACGTGCTGTTTCGAATTACTTTGAATTACCCCTCGCTCCTTTTTATAGTGATTAACCATTTCTTTCTGAGCTCATCATCAGATGGAAATGAATGAAAACTCATGAAATGATTTTACACAGAATTTT
Source organism: Pygocentrus nattereri (assembly GCF_015220715.1). Classification (NCBI taxonomy): domain Eukaryota; kingdom Metazoa; phylum Chordata; class Actinopteri; order Characiformes; family Serrasalmidae; genus Pygocentrus; species Pygocentrus nattereri. The sequence continues at coordinate 13,860,846 of NC_051223.1, forward strand.
ACCAAACCGGAAATGTCGGCCACGGAAACGGGAGAAAGGCTCTTTGAGCAAAATCATAGTTTATAAATGCCAAAACATTTTTAATGTAAAATAATACATTCATTTCCTGAACAATGAATATCATAAAACATTTTAACACCGCTGTTATATTTTTAAACTCGAGCTATAGTTTAAAACGGCACCTCATGTACGTCCAGGAACAGCCAATGAGCTACTCCGCTCGCCAATCAATCATCACGCTCTAGCAGTAAAGCCCGCCTCCCGCTGCCCAAAACCCGTTTACCGTAGAAAAAAGGAATATATGGATGAGTTTTCTTTGTTGTTGTTTTTATTTTTTTGTGAAATACATTCTTCTACTTTCTAAAATTAAAGTTTGTTAGTGTTGTAACTGTATGACATAAGTAATAAATAAATTGCAAGAACAGGAGCAGTAGGCAGATTTATACTAAAATTCTTTTTACATGCTTAATTAACACATGAATTCTTGATAAATTCAGATGTTGAAGAATACATAAATTAGTTAATACTGAGTAAATTAATCTTATGGTTGTTAAGACTTTCTTAGAGTTTTTCATTTAAAGCCTCATGTGTCGATTTTGTGTCTTCTTCTTCTTCTTCTTTCGGCTGCTCCCTTTAGGGGTCGCCACAGCGGATCATCTGCCTCCATCTTGCCCTATCCACTGCCTCCTCTACTTTTACACCAACCATCTCCATGTCCACCTTCACTACATCCATAAACCTTCTCTGAGGTCTACCTCTTCTCCTTCTGCCCGGCAGCTCCATCTCCAACATTCTTTGCCCAATATATCCACTATTCCTCCTCAACACATGTCCAAACCATCTCAACCTGGCCTCCCTGGCTTTATCTCCAAACTGCTCCACCTTCACTGTCCCTCTGATCTGCTCATTTCTAATCTTGTCCATCCTTGTCACTCCCAACGAAAATTTCAGCATCTTCATCTCTGCCACCTCCAGCTCAGCCTCCTGTCCATGGTTTGTTTCATAATGTCTTTTTGTTTTAAAGTCATTACACAATATGTGTCGATATTGTGTAATGACTTTAAAACCAAAAGACATTATGAAACAAACCATGGACATTACAATAAATATCCAAGGAAAAAGAGGGCAGAGTAACTAAAGCAGTTGGAAGCTACTATTTATTAATGTGGCTGTATATTCCTCTTTTACGATTTCTCAGTGCTGTTGATGCATTTATTGGATATGCAAAGAATTTAATTTCTTTTCATAACTTATATTTGTGTACAAGAAAACAGTAATAATTATAAACTTCACTCAGTAATAGCATTTTATTACTCTGACTTAATATATAAAAAAATTTTAATAAGCATATCAATCCAATTCGCTCTGAATGAGCTTGCTTACTCATTCAAAAAATCAGTTTATCCAGCAATCAAGGAAGTCTTGTGTATCTTTTATACAGTGATAGAAAAATCAGTTGCATATAGAAAGCTCAGATTCTACAAGCTTACACATGGATACACATAGCTAACATGGACATAATCACGCCATAACTGTTTTTTTGTGGGGAGGTTTAAATGACTTTAAATCCTTTTTTCTCCTCTATACGTAATATTTTTTTAATCTTTTATGAATAAAAGGTATTTTGAAATGGTGCAATCTGACCATCTTTGAAAAAGGTTTAGACACCATACTTCACTTCAGTATTTACACCAAAACTGCAACATACAGTTGAAAAGTGTATTATTTAAATGTCTAATGTACTTTAAATTTCTGATTGAGCTAAAAATATCAAGAGTAACATTAAAACCAGTGTAGAAAACAGTGTACAATGTTTTTTATGCCTAATGCAACTTAACATAGTACATAATGTAACATTAAAATGTATTTGAAGTGCTAAAAGAAATTAGCGATTATCATTGCTAAACTAAACTGCTAGCAAAGGCTAATAATGAAGTGAAGGTTTTTCATAGGACACTATTAACATGATGGAAAAATTCCTTCTGTGGTGCACGGTAAAACAGCCACAAACAATATGTAATATGTGCATATAACTGTGAACAACTGGAATGCTGCTATTTCTTGGCTTAGGTACTGCATCATTTGCATCATTTCAACACCCCACTGTTTTTAGATAATCCATTTTATGGTAGGCAGTTATGGTGCCACGGTTGATTCAAAGTGAGACTGAGTATGACTAGATCATTCAAGCACCTGGGCTTCAGGCAGGAACTAAGGGTGGTTCGAAGGGTCAAACTAGGAAATTTGATTAAAATAGCATTAAAAGCAGTCGCGACATTTTATTAACTAGGTATTATCACACTAACTATGATACCGCTAATATGTACATAATAATGATACAAACAGCATAGGTTACAATAAAAACAACACATTTATGAAGAATGCCTAGTTTAGAACCAATAACTGCTGGTGACAGTAACAAAGCTGTCTATGATAGGTCGTCAGTATGGTGGACATATGACAGATGGCTTTCATAGCCTTTGTCTCTACTCAAAAATTCAGTAGAAGCCCATGCTTAATGTTAATAATGGCTGTCAGATAATGCAACTGAAGTAAAAGTACTAGCAGTGTTTAAGAGCATTTCACCACTTTTCTTCTCCATAAACTATCAGCTGTTTCTTGCTGTTGTCCTGTATTTGTTTTTTTGCCACAAAGCTATTATCCACAGTGCTATACACTTGTAATGATGCTGATAAACTACATTTGGGTCATAGTAAAAGACATATGCTTTTTTTAGGTTGGTGATTTAGTTAAAAAACTGACATCACATCATTGATAGCTTGCATTCACATACAGACCAATCCAAAATGGTGTAATTTTAAGGTAAAGTCTAAGAACACTGCACATACAAAGGGGCAGCTGGAGTGGTGTAAAGCATGCTGCAACTGGAATCTGGAAAACTGGAAGTGCCTTGTTAGAGAAATATATTTTCACTATCCTTGGGCCTAGCAAATATCAGATAGAGTAGTTAGCCCAATTAGTGAAAACAGTGCCATGTCAGGATGCTCTTCTGTGTTTATCAAGAATAATACACTTAATCTCATGTATAAGTAACTGTCACAGTTAGGACAGGCTATAGATAAAGTTTGGCAAAATATTAAAAAGTAATGATGGCTGAATACTAAACACACTGTCCTAAATGTATTTCATTACCATACATAAAAAACCCAAAACACTTGCAATACATGTACGCTGGAGTACATGTGAAAAACTGCTTTTATTTAATTCACATTGATTCTCATCATTACTGGTTGGTGGTTTTCCTCATTTAATACTTAATGTTAATTTGTTTCATGAATCAAATGTAAGGTGGAGTGAGGAGGCAGATGCACGTGCTGAGAAGCAAGATTTATTAAGGGCAAATCCAAAATCAGGGTTGAGACAGTCCAGGGTCATAGAGCCAATACGGATAGTTTGGGGGGCAGACATGACAAATCAGAATCAAACAAAAAGTACATACAGAACATCCAACATAGCATACAGCACCATCCATCCATTTAAGCCACTTCTCCCCTCAGGGTCGCGGGTGGGTGCTGGAGCCTATCCCAGCGGTCATCGGGCAGAAGGCAGGATACATAACACCAACAAAGGAAACAGATGCAAACACAAGGGGCAAACACAGGGCTTAAATACACATGGAAAATGAGGGACAGGTGGAAAATGAGGGGGCTGGACTAAACCAAAACAAAATACACATGGGCCAAACCAAAACAAAAGCACATGGACTGGACGGGGAGGGGACAACCGAGACAGTACCACCCACCCAAAGGCGTGCACACCGAGGCATGCCAAACAAAAAACAAAAACAGAACAGAACCAAACCCAACCCGACAAGGGACCAAAAACAAGGACAGAACCAAACTAGACAAGGACAGGAGCCAGAACAGGCAGACAACTGAACAGGAGCAGGAGAACGTGGAACAGGAACCATGGGCACAGAAGCAGAAACAGAAACACTAGTGGAAGCCAAAAGGCACAAACAGGAGACAAAACAGGAACGCGGAACAGGAGCAGACAGACGGAGAACAAGGAACAGCAGCCAGAGCAGGAACAGACGAAACACTGAGGATGAGGAGGCACACCACAAAAAGACGCTGAAAGAGACGAACGGAGGAACATGAAGGAAACAAACAAAACAAACAAACAAACCACAGACCACGCAAAAGACAGGGGAACAGGAACCAAGACAGAAACAGGAACAGAAACAGGCACACAGACACAAGGATACACAGAAACAGGAGCTACCACAGGAACGGGCACCGACATGACGGAAGGGAACAAGACAAAACCAGGAACAGATGAAGGCAAGAACAAAGGAACCGAAACAGACCCAGAAGGAACAGGAGGCCAATGGGGAACAGCAGACATGGGAGAAACAGAAGACCCACGGGAAACAGACACAGGCAAGGGTGGAAAGGGAGGGAACAAAGGAGCTGTAATGTTCACGGGGGCAGACGGGCCTCCAACGACGTCCATAGAGACTGACGGTGGGTCCGGAGGCGCGGCGACGTGTGGCCACGGGATCAGGGAACTCGGGCTGGGGACAGCTGCTCCAACCTGGAGGAACAACAGAAACGGGACCCACTCGGCCGTTCTCAAAGCCCACTCAAGGGATTGGCATTTCAGAGTGGTGCTTGAGGACGAGCTGAGTACCACAGTAAGGGTTTTCTGCTTGCTCCTTCCGTCTAGCCACATCTTGCGCTGCAGGTCGCTCCTCCCTGCAACATTGCTCAAGACGGGCAGACCCAAGGCACTTACCTGAGCGCTCATCATCCAACTCGAAGACAGGATGGTCCTTCGTCTTCCTCCGGGACCAACAAGATGTTCGTGTACCCTCAGCGCCAGGGGATTTGCTCTCACTGGTAGGAACTCGTTGGAACGCCGGTAACTTGGGCTGCATGGAAACAGCCGGAGTTTCATCCCAACAGAACAGCCACTTGCCAGTATCTCGCTTACTCTGCAGGACAAATCAGAATCAAACAGAACATCCAACATAGCATACAACGCAAACAAAGACCATCAATCACAGGGCTTAAATACACATGGAAAACGAGGGACAGGTGGAAAACAGGCGGAGACAATCAGGGGTGGAGTCTTGAAACGAGGGGGCTGGACTAAAAAACCAAAACAAATACACATGGGCCAAACCAAAACAAACATGTTTACATGGACTGGACTGGGAGGGGTTAATCGTGATATCAAATCAAATCAAATTTCTCTGTATAGTGCTTTTTACAACTGATGTCACAAAGCAGCTTCACAGAATTCCAGAAAAGACAAAGTTTTAACATGAATGTAAAAACCCCCAAGTGAGCAAGCCAGGGGTGACGGTGGCAAGGAGAAACTCCCTCAGAGCTGAGGAAGAAACATTGGGAGGAACCAAGGCTCACAAGGACCAAGGACCCATCCTCCTCTGGTCAAACTACCTACAAATAATTATACTACTAATATTAATAGTAGTATTAGTAGTAGTAATAGCTAGGAGTCTATGAAAACTTCAAAGTAGGGTGGGCAGCTAGTCCAAGGCAGGTGGCGGTAGCTGGGGCGTGGGCAGCTGGTCTGAAGCGGGTAGCAGGAGAACTCGACAGTCAGTCGTCCTTCAGCGTCCAGCTGGACACGTGGGCGGTTGTTTAAAATGTAATCATTCAAATGAATACAAAATGATTCATGATTACAAAATTCACAACATTTTGGCTCCAGTGGACTGCTGTAGTCCACTGCTGCTTTAGCAGGAACTTTGGTGTTTGAAAAGAAGCTGTTTTTTTAGTTATTCTTTAGATGATGTTTTTACACAATGATTTTAAAGTAGTTAATAAACAAGCATTGATGGTGTTCTACCATGACCCTAAACGGTTAAATATAATGATGATGATGTTGTTTCTTTTACAGATGGTATATATACACTCATGGCCACTTTATTAGGTATTTTGCTAGTAAAAGGTTGGACCCCTTTTGCCTTCAGAACTGCCTTAATTCTTTGTGGCATACAACATTGAATTACTGTTGCCTTTCTATCATCTCGAACCAGTCTGCCCATTCTCCTCTGACCTCTCACATCAACAAGGCATTTTTGTCCACACAACTGCTGCTCACTGGATATTTTCTCTTTTTCCATACCAGACCATGATGGAGCTGGTAAGAACACTCGATTGTACTCCTGTAGAAGGTGCTGAGAATTTTGGCTGGCATGCCAAATTTCCTCAGCCTTCTCAGAAAGTACAGTCACTGCTGGGACTTTCTGATGATGATGTGTGTGTTGTGAGACCAGGTGAGATCCTCACTGATGTGGATGCCAAGGAATTTGAAGGTTTTCACCCTTTCCACCTCTGTCTCACCTATGTAGAGGGGTGTGTGCAGCTCCCGCTTCATCCTTGGATGAACAATCATTTCCTTGGTCTTGTCTGCATTCAAGGAAAGATTGTTGTCATGAAACCAGGCCACCAGCTCAACCACCTCCTTCTTGTACATTGTCTCGTCCCCTCCAGTGATCAACCCAATAACTGCAGTATCATCAGCAAACTTGTTGTTCTGGGAGGCCTTGCAGTCATACATGAAGAGCGTGTACAGAAGGGGTCTCAGCACACAGCTCTGGGGGACCCCAGTGCTCACTGTTCTTGTACTGGAAGTGCGGCTGCTGAATCTGACTGACTGGGGTCTGTCTGTTAGAAAGTTCAGCACCCAGTTGCACAGGGCGGGTGTCAGTCTGAGGGCAGTCTGAGGGCATGTCTTGTGTAACAGTCTCCAGTGCAGTAGTGATTCTCTGCTTAGAGTTCCTCTAAGCTTCTACGAAGAGGGGGGATATATACCAGCCATTTCACATAGCCCCTTAGAAAAAAATGACAAGATGTCAGGTCAGGTGAAAATGGTGGCCATTTCAACAACACAAAATTAAACAAGTTTGTTAAAATTTGAGATATTTTGAGGGAGAATAGGATATGTTATTAGACTACACAATGATGTAAATTTTTTGGTACACCCTGTATAATTGTGGGTTAGATTATGTACTAAACTCACTCTTTGCCCCTGATAGACACTAGGTTTCTAATTCAATATTCACACAATAGTTTTAAACAAAATAGAATGAAAAGAAAGAATGATATTCAATTCATTGGACAACCTACACAACTAAAGAATCTTTAGCTGGAATGTGAGAGGCTTGGAGCAAGAAGTGTGTCATATGAGATCGAACATGGCTTATGGTGATTGTGCTTTTTGGAATTTGCATTAAATGGCATGATTAAAAGAATGGCGATCACTGCTTTCCCCATATTATTTTTAGGCAGAAAGATAGAATCTTGCATCAGGCATTCAATTACTATTAACCTCAACCAAATTCCCATTGTTATTGTAGGAGCTTGTTTGCAGTCTCTTTGTTTATTAGGATATTCTGCCTAAACCCCTTCATCACCATAATTCATTATAGAATTATTTCACCCTCCCCAGTTTAATGGTTTTACATGCTGATTACATGGCTGATTACAGTCATGATAATACTCATCATAACTCAACCCCTGTTGTATTATATATAGTATAGAAAGCATTTTAAACAAAATAGAACAATGATTTGCATTGATCTTTTAGTGTGGAATAACTTGTAGTCGTATGTTGTCACTGTTAAAAAATAAGTGTAAAGCCTATTTAACAAGTTATACTTCTTACAGTGCACATCACTGGTATTTTGTGTTGTGTTGCAATGTATTGTTAAAGCCAAAATTAGAGCCAAAGAGTTTTTGTATATAATTGAGTAATCAGTAAATCACAGCATATGTGTTTTCAGAATTATTTCTATACACATTTAATATCCAGGTGAGTTAGTAAGAATTGTATTTTTCCAGTCTCAGATATGTGTTTTTTCAGTCACTACATTTGGCAATGCAGGTAGGAGGAACAAGGCATAGTGAGACACAGAAGACCAGTGATTTATTTCAGTAGGACATTATCTGTAGTGCATTTAAGACAGGAGTGAGCCTCTCTACTCCTTCTAAACACACTGTACTGAAAGGTATACTGCATACATACATACTTAGCTATTTCTGTTCATTAATTTAATAGCTTGTATAAAAAAAATAAATAAATAAATAACTGGTAGAAAGAAAAACTTGAGTCAAACACCTTCAAGCAGAAGGTAGCAGTTCAAAGGCTGAGAATGCCTTGGATCAGAGATGATACTTAGGTAAGGGATCTAGATATCTAGCCTCTAGATCTAATTTCTTCTACTGATGTGAATGCCCTGCAATTTGTCTGTGCTACAGTTGCATTTGCAAACCAGCATGTAACACTAAAAGTTAATGCTTTTATTGAGAAAAAAAGTGCTCTCGCTCAGCGCAGAGCTATCAAGAGGCAACCATTCTGTTCTATATATCTATCCTTAAACAACATACATAAATTATTTTTTATATGTTGCTGAGGTACCTTAACTTGTAAATGATAACATATCAACTTTCAAATACTTCAAATAAAATTAACTGTAATTAATAATAAACTTAAATATTGCATTATTTTCAATAATCACATTCTAATACTCTAGGCTACATTTAGGCTCCTATACCATCAATAGAATGACCCAAATATGTTTTTATAACAGATACTTCTTGAGTTGTATTTGGATGAGACTATTCGCCCATCTACATATGGTCCTATTACTTACACTGTTTGTAGCATGATGCAGTCTGTATCTCAAAAATACAGTCCAGTGTAACCCTGAAAAGAGAAAAAAAAATATTTTGAATAGTTGTTTCAAAGAAAATGTTCTAATGTTTTAGATGTCAAAGCATCACCATATGAGAAAAAGAAGCATTTTAAAGCATTTTAAAAAGAAAGTGAAAACAAGGTTGAAAAGAAATAGGTAGTTAAAAAATAGAATG